>NC_034175.2:78425557-78428057 GCF_002021735.2 Oncorhynchus kisutch | reverse complement strand
CTGACAGAACCTGTGGTTAACGGTCAGAGCCCAGGTCTGACAGAACCTGTGGTTAACGGTCAGAGCCCAGGTCTGACAGAACCTGTGGTTAACGGTCAGAGCCCAGGTCTGACAGAACCTGTGGTTAACGGTCAGAGCCCAGGTCTGACAGAACCTGTGGTTAACGGTCAGAGCCCAGGTCTGACAGAACCTGTGGTTAACGGTCAGAGTCCAGGTCTGACAGAACCTGTGGTTAACGGTCAGAGTCCAGGTCTGACAGAACCTGTGGTTAACGGTCAGAGCCCAGGTCTGACAGAACCTTTGATTAATGGTCAGAGCCCAGACAGAACCTGTGATTAACGGTCAGGACCCAGGTCTGACAGAACCTGTGGTTAACTTTCAGAGCCCAGGTCAGACCGAACCTGTGGTTAACGGTCAGAGCCCAGGTCTGACAGAACCTGTGGTTAACGGTCAGAGCCCAGGTCTGACAGAACCTGTGGTTAACGGTCAGAGCCCAGGTCTGACAGAACCTGTGGTTAACCTGGCAACCTTGGTTAACCACAGACCTGGGCTCTGACCGTTAACCACAGGTTCTGTCAGACCTGGGCTCTGAGTCTCCCGGGTGGCGCAGTTGTTAAGGGCGCTGTACTGCAGTGCCAGATGTGCCACCAGACACCCTGGGTTCGCGCCCAGGCTCTGTCGCAACCGGCTGCGTCCGTAGGATGACGCATTGTCCTAGCGTCATCCGGGTTAGGGAGGGCTTGGCTGGTAGTGATGTCCTTGTCTCATCGCACACAGTTGTCCAGGTGACGTTGTATTTTCTGGCTACTAATTGCTTTCTGGTAGATGTCTGTACTGTTTCCATCTATAGGCCTGTTTAGTACCATGTCATTTATTGGGCCGTGATGCTTCACGGTTGGATTCTGCTCTTCTCAGATACACTGTGATTTTACTGTGGTCTGAGAGAGGTGTTAGTGGGCTGACTGTGTAGGCTCTGAGCAAGGTGTTAGTGGGCTGACTGTGAAGGCTCTGAGAGAGGTATTAGTGGGCTGACTGTGAAGGCTCTGAGAGAGGTGTTAGTGGGCTGACTGTGAAGGCTCTGAGAGGTGTTAGTGGGCTGACTGTGAAGGCTCTGAGAGAGGTGTTAGTGGGCTGACTGTGAAGGCTCAGAGAGGTGTTAGTGGGCTGACTGTAAAGGCTCTGAGAGAGGTGTCAGTGGGATGACTGTGAAGGCTCTGAGAGAGGTGTTAGTGGGCTGACTGTGAAGGCTCTGAGAGAGGTGTCAGTGGGCTGACTGTGAAGGCTCTGAGAGAGGTGTTAGTGGGCTGACTGTGAAGGCTCTGAGAGAGGTGTCAGTGGGCTGACTGTGAAGGCTCTGAGAGAGGTGTTAGTGGGCTGACTGTGAAGGCTCTGAGAGAGGTGTTAGTGGGCTGACTGTGAAGGCTCTGAGAGAGGTGTTAGTGGGCTGACTGTGAAGGCTCTGAGCGAGGTGTTAGTGGGCTGACTGTGAAGGCTCTGAGAGAGGTGTTAGTGGGCTGACTGTGAAGGCTCTGAGAGAGGTGTTAGTGGGCTGACTGTGAAGGCTCTGAGCGAGGTGTTAGTGGGCTGACTGTGAAGGCTCTGAGAGAGGTGTTAGTGGGCTGACTGTGAAGGCTCTGAGAGAGGTGTTAGTGGGCTGACTGTGAAGGCTCTGAGAGAGGTGTTAGTGGGCTGACTGTGAAGGCTCTGAGAGACTCTGGGTTTAGGTCGGTGAGGAAGTAGTCTACAGTGCTGCTGCCAAGGGATGAGCTGTAGGTATACCTACCCTGGCCTAGTGGTTAGAGCGTTGGTCTAGTAACCGGAAGGTTGCAAGTTCAAACCCCCGAGCTGACAAGGGTACAAATCTGTCGTTCTGCCCCTGAACAGGCAGTTAACCCACTGTTCCTAGGCCGTCATTGAAAATAAGAATTTGTTCTTAACTGACTTGCCTAGTTAAATAAAGGTTGAAAAAAAAAAGTCCCCTCTCAGCCTACCATTGACTATGTACAGACCCAGAGCTTCACGAGCTGTACTCCATTTTTGTTTTTCACTTTGTCATAGTTGTTTCTGGGGGGTATGTGGGGAGGGAAAGGTTGTTGCTTCCTGGTAGGTGTTTATCCCCATGACTGTTAATAGTGTCTGGTTCTTCTGCTGTTCTAGCATTCAGGTCTCCACAGAGACCTTGAGCCTTGGGCCTGAAAGGGACTAATTTCCCCCTCTAGAATGGAGAAACTCTCTTCATTGAAGTAGGGTGACTGAGGGGGGAATGTATGTGGCACAGAGGAAGACGTTTTAATCTGTCAAGATGGCCTCCTTGTTGATTTTTAACCAGATAAAGAATTCTCCTGTTTTGATCAATTAATTAGTTCATATTTATACCATATTAGCATTCCCCCTGAGTCTCTGCCCTGTTTGATTCCTTTTAATTTAGTGGATGGTATGATTATCTCCCTATAACCTGGTGGACAGCCAGTGGAAACATCACCTCTGCACCATGTTTCCT
>NC_034175.2:78387278-78425457 GCF_002021735.2 Oncorhynchus kisutch | reverse complement strand
TCTCTCTCTCTCTCTCTCTCTCTCTCTCTCTCTTCTCTCCTCTCTCTGTCTCTCTGTCTCTCTCTCTCTTATCTCTCTCTCTCTCTCTCTCTCTCTCTCTGTCTCTCTCTGTCTCTGTCGTCTCTCTCTATCTCTCTCTCTCTCTCTCTCTCTCTCTCTCTCTCTGCTCTCTCTCTCCTCTCTCTCTCTGTTCTCTCTCTGTCTCTCTCTCTCTCTATCTCTCTCTCTCTATCTCTCTCTCTCTCTCTCTCTCCCTCTCTCTCCCTCTCTCTCTCTCTCATCCTCTAATGCGGTCTGGGTACAGTGTTGTTACAATGGGTACTTTGTATGTTGGAACCTGTTTTGGTTCATTTAATCCTCACTCAACGTACAGTTTCAATGACAGGACAGGGCACTACCTACTGTGAGGTGAAATGAGATGAGAAAGCCCAGATGGTGTCAGGGACCACAGCCCACACAGCATGGGTTAACTGACACTCCAGAGTGTGTGTGTGCTCATGGGGTGAACTCAAGTCATCAGATTCATACTGTGAGGTGGGAGGGTAGTAAGACCAAGAGAGATCTATAGGGACCTGGTCATCACCTGTAATTTTTGTCTCCTTGTGTGGCCCTGAGACAGAGAGACAGAGAGACAGAGAGACAGAGAGACAGAGAGACAGAGAGAGAGACAGAGAGACAGAGAGACAGACTTCCACCCTGCCACAATACAGTGGTAAATGCAAGTATTTCCAGTGACTGTGCCTAAAAACCAAATGTTTTCCTGGCCCACCACTCCACCCTGGACTTGAACAGCCTCTATGACCAGGTCCACCTCTACAATGCAGCAGTGCCCACCTTTGCCCGGACTCTAAAGGATGGTACATGCCCCTTACTGGCCTGAGGCCAAACCACACAACATTGGACACTTCATGGAACACAAAGCCTTCGCTATATCATCCTGGAATATCCAAGGCCTGAGGTCATCGGCCTTTGGCCTTAAGAGCAGGAACCTGGACTTCACCAAAGAAATCGGTAATACAGACATTGTCATCCTACAAGAAACCTGGTATAGAGGAGAGAGCTGGTAGTCCCATCCACCACCACTACCAGGTGGGTGGTATAGAGGAGATGGACCCACTGGTTGCCCTCTAGGTTACAGAGAGCTGGTAGTCCCATCCACCAAACTACCAGGTGTGAAACAGGGAAGGGACTCAGTGGGTATTCTAATTAGGTATAGAGCAGACCTAACTCCACTGAGAGGAGTAAAAGAGTATACACATGGTTAGCAGATGTTATTTCGAGTGTAGCAAAATGCTTGTGCTTCTAGTTCTGACAGTGCAGTAATATCTAACATGTAATCTAACAATTCCCCAACAACTACCTAATACACACACATCTAAAGGGGTGAATAAGAATATGTACATATAAATACATGGATGATGGTCGAGCGGGCATACGTAAGATAGATGGTATAAAATACAGTATATACATATGAGATGAGTAATGTAAGATATGTAAACATTATTAAAGTGGCATTATTAAAATTGACTAGTGATCCATTTTTTAAAGTGGCCAATGATTTGAGTCTGTATGTAGGCAGCAGCCTCTCTGTGTTAGTGATGGCTGTTTAGCAGTCTGATTACCTTGAGATAGAAGCTCTGGAGAGCCTTGCGGTTGAGGGCGGTGCAGTTTGCCGTACCAGGCGGTGGATACAGCCCGACAAGATGCTCTCAATTGTGCATCTGTAAAAGTATTTGAGGGTTTTAGGTGACAAGCCAAATCTCTTCAGCCTCCTGAGTTTGAAGAGGCGCTGTTGCGTCTTCTTCACCACACTGTCTGAGTGGGTGGACCTTTTCAGTGTGTCCGTGATGTGTACGTCAAGGTACTTAAAACTTTTCACCTTCTCCACTTCTGTTCAGTTGAAGTGGATAGGTGGGTGTTCCCTCTGCTGTTTCCTGAAGTCCACGATCATCTCCTTTGTTTTGTTGACGTTGAGTGAGAGGTTGTTTTCCTGACTCATCGCAAAGGCTTTGAAGACTTATGTAAATAAGGCATCTGTTTTTTGTTTGTAATAAATTTGCAACAATGGCTAAAAAACCTGTTTTCACTTTGTCATTACGGGATATTTTGTGTAGATTGATGAGGAAAACATGTATTGACAACATTTTAGCACAAGGCTGTAACGTAACAAAATGTGGAAAAGGTGAAGTGGTCTGAAAACTTTCCGAATGCACTGTGTGTGTAAATGATACACACACACACACACACACACACACACACACACACACACACACACACACACACACACACACACACACACACACACACACACACACACACACACACACACACACACACACACACACATACATACACACACACACAAACACACACAAACACACTACATGTTGTGAAGTCAATTGTCTGTAATGTCTTTTTTTAGACTAGCTGAAGCCATTGGAGTCTGCTAATGAGGAGCCTAACAAATCAAATCAAATGTTAACCCTGTCAGTGACTACACCTCATCTCTACCCTGTCAGTGACTACACCCCGTCTCATGTCTGTCAGTGACTACACCCCGTCTCATGTCTGTCAGTGACTACACCCCGTCTCATGTCTGTCAGTGACTACACCCCGTCTCATGTCTGTCAGTGACTAGACCCCATCTCTACCCTGTCAGTGACTACACCCCATCTCTACCCTGTCAGTGACTACACCCCGTCTCATGTCTGTCAGTGACTACACCCCGTCTCATGTCTGTCAGTGACTAGACCCCATCTCTACCCTGTCAGTGACTACACCCCATCTCAACCCTGTCAGTGACTACACCCCGTCTCATGTCTGTCAGTGACTACACCCCATCTCTACCCTGTCAGTGACTACACCCCATCTCTACCCTGTCAGAGACTACACCCCAGCTCTAACCTGTCAGTGACTACACCCCATCTCTACCCTGTCAGTGACTACACCCCATCTCAACCCTGTCAGTGACTACACCCCGTCTCATGTCTGTCAGTGACTACACCCCGTCTCTACCCTGTCAGTGACTACACCCCATCTCTACCCTGTCAGTGACTACACCCTGTCTCTACCCTGTCAGTGACTACACCCCATCTCTACCCTGTCAGGGACTACACCCTTTCTCATGTCTGTCAGTGACTACACCCTGTCTCTACCCTGTCAGTGACTACACCCCGTCTCTACCCTGTCGGTGACTACACCCCATCTCTACCCTGTCAGTGACTACACCCCATCTCTACCCTGTCAGTGACTACACCCCGTCTCATGTCTGTCAGTGACTACACCCTGTCTCTACCCTGTCAGTGACTACACCCCGTCTCTACCTGTCAGTGACTACACCCCATCTCTACCCTGTCAGTGACTACACCCTGTCTCTACCCTGTCAGTGACTACACCCCATCTCTACCCTGTCAGGGACTACACCCTTTCTCATGTCTGTCAGTGACTACACCCTGTCTCTACCCTGTCAGTGACTACACCCCGTCTCTACCCTGTCAGTGACTACACCCCATCTCTACCCTGTCAGTGACTACACCCCATCTCTACCCTGTCAGTGACTACACCCCGTCTCATGTCTGTCTGTGACTACACCCTGTCTCTACCCTGTCAGTGACTACACCCGTCTCTACCCTGTCAGTGACTACACCCCATCTCTACCCTGTCAGTGACTACACCCCATCTCTACCCTGTCAGTGACTACACCCCATCTCTACCCTGTCAGTGACTACACCCCATCTCAACCCTGTCAGTGACTACACCCCGTCTCATGTCTGTCAGTGACTACACCCCGTCTCTACCCTGTCAGTGACTACACCCCATCTCTACCCTGTCAGTGACTACACCCCGTCTCTACCCTGTCAGTGACTACACCCCATCTCTACCCTGTCAGTGACTACACCCCGTCTCATGTCTGTCAGTGACTACACCCTGTCTCTACCCTGTCAGTGACTACACCCCATCTCTACCCTGTCAGTGACTACACCCCATCTCTACCCTGTCAGTGACTACACCCCGTCTCATGTCTGTCAGTGACTACACCCCGTCTCATGTCTGTCAGTGACTACACCCCGTCTCATGTCTGTCAGTGACTACACCCCATCTCTACCCTGTCAGTGATCTGCTCCAGATCTCCCCGAGCAGCAGCCTGGTCTCTGATCTGTTTTGTAGTGCGGCAGGAGTTGGCAAGATGGCACAGACCTGAGACCAGACCACCTGGGAAGGTGCCTTCCCTGCAGGTGAACATGCCCTGTCGGGACCTGGGTCTACGTGTGGCAACCGTTGTGCAGAGACTGGACTCAGAACGCCCGTCTCCTGTCTCACCATCCCCAGAAAGGAGCAGCTGGTGCTGGGTGAGAAGGGGAGGGGAACACCGGGAAGGGGATGTGAGGTTTCCAGCGTGCCAGATGGGTGCTGATTATTGGGGAAACAGGGCTAGAGACACCATTAGACCCATTAAGCTTATTAAGGGACCCTGGGGGCCCATATCAGCGCCCATAAGCAGAATCCAATTGAAAAATGGAACAGAAGAGAAAATTCTCTAACTGTCTTTGGCCTGAGGGGAGGGGAGGGAGTTATACTTCTCATCAACTTGCGAGTTTTAAAAATCAGAGGATTTGGATTCAAACTTTTGTCTCTGCTCATTGGATAGTTGAGAGAGAGAGAGAGAGAGAGAGAGAGAGAGAGAGAGAGGTAGAGACAGAGCTGCATTTCCTATTACACTGTGACAAATACTCAGACCTTAGAGAGTATTTATTTCAAAAAATTATAATTCAATACAAAGAATTTGAAAGTATAAAATATTAAGAAAAAATCTAATATTTATTGGGTGAAAAGCCAAAATGTGCAGTTTTGGCAGCCAAATATGTGTCCTCCTGCCACAACCTGAGGGACAGCCAGTGAAAAGTGCAAAGTAATGTCGATAATATTTCCCATCTTGTTTTCATCTTTCATACCAGGTCATGTGTCTTCTCAGTAATGTTGACACTGGTCTACTACCAGGTCATGTGTCTTCTCAGTCATGTTGACACTGGTCTACTACCAAGTCATGTGTCTTCTCAGTCATGTTGACACTGGTCTACTACCAGGTCATGTGTCTTCTCAGTCATGTTGACACTGGTCTACTACCAGGTCATGTGTCTTCTCAGTCATGTTGACACTGGTCTACTACCATGTCATGTGTCTTCTCAGTCATGTTGACACTGGTCGACTACCAGGTCATGTGTCTTCTCAGTCATGTTGACACTGGTCTACTACCAGGTCATGTGTCTTCTCAGTCATGTTGACACTGGTCTACTACCAGGTCATGTGTCTTCTCAGTCATGTTGACACTGGTCTACTACCAGGTCATGTGTCTTCTCAGTCATGTTGACACTGGTCTACTACCAGGTCATGTGTCTTCTCAGTCATGTTGACACTGGTCTACTACCAGGTCATGTGTCTTCTCAGTCATGTTGACACTGGTCTACTACCAGGTCATGTGTCTTCTCAGTCATGTTGACACTGGTCTACTACCAGGTCATGTGTCTTCTCAGTCATGTTGACACTGGTCTACTACCAGGTCATGTGTCTTCTCAGTCATGTTGACACTGGTCTACTACCAGGTCATGTGTCTTCTCAGTCATGTTGACACTGGTCTACTACCAGGTCATGTGTCTTCTCAGTCATGTTGACACTGGTCTACTACCAGGTCATGTGTCTTCTCAGTCATGTTGACACTGGTCTACTACCATGTCATGTGTCTTCTCAGTCATGTTGACACTGGTCTACTACCAGGTCATGTGTCTTCTCAGTCATGTTGACTGGTCTACTACCAGGTCATGTGTCTTCTCAGTCATGTTGACACTGGTCTACTACCAGGTCATGTGTCTTCTCAGTCATGTTGACACTGGTCTACTACCATGTCATGTGTCTTCTCAGTCATGTTGACACTGGTCTACTACCAGGTCATGTGTCTTCTCAGTCATGTTGACACTGGTCTACTACCAGGTCATGTGTCTTCTCAGTCATGTTGACACTGGTCTACTACCAGGTCATGTGTCTTCTCAGTCATGTTGACTGGTCTACTACCAGGTCATGTGTCTTCTCAGTCATGTTGACACTGGTCTACTACCAGGTCATGTGTCTTCTCAGTCATGTTGACACTGGTCTACTACCATGTCATGTGTCTTCTCAGTCATGTTGACACTGGTCTACTACCAGGTCATGTGTCTTCTCAGTCATGTTGACACTGGTCTACTACCAGGTCATGTGTCTTCTCAGTCATGTTGACACTGGTCTACTACCAGGTCATGTGTCTTCTCAGTCATGTTGACACTGGTCTACTACCAGGTCATGTGTCTTCTCAGTCATGTTGACACTGGTCTACTACCAGGTCATGTGTCTTCTCAGTCATGTTGACACTGGTCTACTACCAGGTCATGTGTCTTCTCAGTCAGTGAGTTAACCATGTCCATCACAGTGTCGTGAGTTAACCATGTCCATCACAGTGAGTTTACCATGTCCATCACAGTGAGTTAACCATGTCCATCACAGTGAGTTCACCATGTCCATCACAGTGTCGTGAGTTAACCATGTCCATCACAGTGAGTTTACCATGTCCATCACAGTGAGTTAACCATGTCCATCACAATGAGTTAACCATGTCCATCACAGTGAGTTAACCATGTCCATCACAGTGAGTTAACCATGTCCATCACAGTGAGTTAACCATGTCCATCACAGTGAGTTAACCATGTCCATCACAGTGTCGTGAGTTAACCATGTCCATCACAGTGAGTTTACCATGTCCATCACAGTGAGTTGAGTTAACCATGTCCATCACAGTGAGTTAACCATGTCCATCACAGTGAGTTAACCATGTCCATCACAGTGAGTTAACCGTGTCCATCACAGTGTCGTGAGTTAACCATGTCCATCACAGTGAGTTAACCATGTCCATCACACTGTTCACTGCTTTTGACCAGAACCCTATGGATCCTATTCAGACTTCGGAAATGCAATACTTTTCTATGCATTCTCTGAAGTTGGTTTTCTGAATTACCTAATGAAGGTGCGTAATGGGCTTTACAGGTGTGGTTACCTCTCTTTACAGGTGTGGTTACCTCTCTTTACAGGTGTGGTTACCTCTCTTTACAGGTGTGGTTGTCTTGCTTTACAGGGTGTGGTTACCTCTCTTTACAGGTGTGGTTACCTCTCTTTACAGGTGTGGTTGTCTTGCTTTACAGGTGTGGTCCCCCTCTTTACAGGTGTGGTTACCTCTCTTTACAGGTGTGGTTACCTCTCTTTACAGGTGTGGTTACCTCTCTTTACAGGTGTGGTTACCTCTCTTTACAGGTGTGGTTACCTCTCTTTACAGGTGTGGTTGTCTTGCTTTACAGGTGTGGTTACCTCTCTTTACAGGTGTGGTTACCTCTCTTTACAGGTGTGGTTACCTCTCTTTACAGGTGTGGTTACCTCTCTTTACAGGTG
This sequence comes from Oncorhynchus kisutch, assembly GCF_002021735.2. NCBI lineage: Eukaryota > Metazoa > Chordata > Actinopteri > Salmoniformes > Salmonidae > Oncorhynchus > Oncorhynchus kisutch. The sequence continues at coordinate 78,417,990 of NC_034175.2, read as the reverse complement.
TGGTTACCTCTCTTTACAGGTGTGGTTTTCTCTCTTTACAGGTGTGGTTACCTCTCTTTACAGGTGTGGTTACCTGGCTTTACAGGTTTGGTTACCTCTCTTTACAGGTGTGGTTGTCTTGCTTTACAGGTGTGGTTACCTGGCTTTACAGGTGTGGTTACCTGGCTTTACAGGTTTGGTTACCTCTCTTTACAGGTGTGGTTACCTCTCTTTACAGGTGTGGCTACCTCTCTTTACAGGTGTGGTTACCTCTCTTTACAGGTGTGGTTACCCCTTTACAGGTGTGGTTACCTCTCTTTACAGGTATGGTTCCCTCTCTTTACAGGTGTGGTTACCTCTCTTTACAGGTGTGGTTACCTCTTTACAGGTGTGGTTACCTCTCTTTACAGGTGTGGTTACCTCTCTTTACAGGTTTGGTTACCTCTCTTTACAGGTGTGGTTGTCTTGCTTTACAGGTGTGGTTACCTGGCTTTACAGGTGTGGTTACCTGGCTTTACAGGTTTGGTTACCTCTCTTTACAGGTGTGGTTACCTCTCTTTACAGGTGTGGCTACCTCTCTTTACAGGTGTGGTTACCTCTCTTTACAGGTGTGGTTACCCCTTTACAGGTGTGGTTACCTCTCTTTACAGGTATGGTTCCCTCTCTTTACAGGTGTGGTTACCTCTCTTTACAGGTGTGGTTACCTCTTTACAGGTGTGGTTACCTCTCTTTACAGGTGTGGTTACCTCTCTTTACAGGTGTGGTTACCTCTCTTTACAGGTGTGGTTACCTCTCTTTACAGGTGTGGTTACCTCTCTTTACAGGTGTGGTTACCTGGCTTTACAGGTTTGGTTACCTCTCTTTACAGGTGTGGTTGTCTTGCTTTACAGGTGTGGTTACCTGGCTTTACAGGTGTGGTTACCTGGCTTTACAGGTTTGGTTACCTCTCTTTACAGGTGTGGTTACCTCTCTTTACAGGTGTGGCTACCTCTCTTTACAGGTGTGGTTACCTCTCTTTACAGGTGTGGTTACCCCTTTACAGGATGTGGTTACCTCTCTTTACAGGTATGGTTCCCTCTCTTTACAGGTGTGGTTACCTCTCTTTACAGGTGTGGTTACCTCTTTACAGGTGTGGTTACCTCTCTTTACAGGTGTGGTTACCTCTCTTTACAGGTGTGGTTACCTCTCTTTACAGGTGTGGTTACCTCTCTTTACAGGTGTGGCTACCTCTCTTTACAGGTGTGGTTACCTCTCTTTACAGGTGTGGTTACCCCTTTACAGGTGTGGTTACCTCTCTTTACAGGTGTGGTTACCTCTCTTTACAGGTGTGGTTACCTCTCTTTACAGGTGTGGTTACCCCTTTACAGGTGTGGTTACCTCTCTTTACAGGTGTGGTTACCTCTCTTTACAGGTGTGGTTACCTCTCTTTACAGGTGTGGTTAGTTGGATAATTTCACCCTGTGTGTGTTTGGGTTGACCGTGTTTGTTTGGTTAATTAGTGTCTGTATATAATGTAGGTTGTCCCACCCTTGTTTTGTGCGGGATTGTTTATTTTGTCATTCGTTTTCGTCTGTCGGTGTTATTGTGTTTATTATTCTCCGGTTAGTCTGTTATCCTGTGTTGGATAATTTCACCCTGTGTGTGTTTGGGTTGACCGGTTTGTCTGTTATCCTGTGTTGGATAATTTCACCCTGTGTGTGTTTGGGTTGACCGGTTTGTCTGTTATCCTGTGTTGGATAATTTCACCCTGTGTGTGTTTGGGTTGACCGGTTTGTCTGTTATCCTGTATAAATTCACCCTGTGTGTGTTTGGGTTGACCGTGTTTGTTTGTTCACCGGTTAGTCTGTTATCCTGTGTTGGATCATTTCACCCTGTGTGTGTTTGGGTTGACCGTGTTTGTTTGTTCACCGGTTAGTCTGTTATCCTGTGTTGGATCATTTCACCCTGTGTGTGTTTGGGTTGACCGTGTTTGTTTGTTCACCGGTTAGTCTGTTATCCTGTGTTGGATCATTTCACCCTGTGTGTGTTTGGGTTGACCGTGTTTGTTTGTTCACCGGTTAGTCTGTTATCCTGTGTTGGATAATTTCACCCTGTGTGTGTTTGGGTTGACCGTGTTTGTTTGTTCACCGGTTAGTCTGTTATCCTGTGTTGGATCATTTCACCCTGTGTGTGTTTGGGTTGACCGTGTTTGTTTGTTCACCGGTTAGTCTGTTATCCTGTGTTGGATAATTTCACCCTGTGTGTGTTTGGGTTGACCGGTTTGTTTGTTCACCGGTTAGTCTGTTATCCTGTGTTGGATAATTTCACCCTGTGTGTGTTTGGGTTGACCGGTTTGTTTGTTCACCGGTTAGTCTGTTATCCTGTGTTGGATAATTCACCCTGTGTGTGTTTGGGTTGACCGTGTTTGTCTGTTATCCTGTGTTGGATAATTCACCCTGTGTGTGTTTGGGTTGACCGTGTTTGTCTGTTATCCTGTGTTGGATAATTTCACCCTGTGTGTGTTTGGGTTGACCGGTTTGTCTGTTATCCTGTGTTGGATAATTTCACCCTGTGTGTGTTTGGGTTGACCGGTTTGTCTGTTATCCTGTGTTGGATAATTTCACCCTGTGTGTGTTTGGGTTGACCGGTTTGTCTGTTATCCTGTGTTGGATAATTTCACCCTGTGTGTGTTTGGGTTGACCGGTTTGTCTGTTATCCTGTGTTGGATAATTACACCCTGTGTGTGTTTGGGTTGACCGTGTTTGTTTGGGTTGACCGTGTGTGTTTGGGTTGACCGTGTGTGTTTGGGTTGACCGTGTGTGTTTGGGTTGACCGTGTGTGTTTGGGTTGACCGTGTTTGTTTGGGTTGACCGTTGACCGTGTTTGTTTGGGTTGACCGTGTTTGTTTGGGTTGACCGTGTGTGTTTGGGTTGACCGTGTGTGTTTGGGTTGACCGTGTGTGTTTGGGTTGACCGTGTGTGTTTGGGTTGACCGTGTGTGTTTGGGTTGACCGTGTGTGTTTGGGTTGACCGTGTGTGTTTGGGTTGACCGTGTGTGTTTGGGTTGACCGTGTGTGTTTGGGTTGACCGTGTGTGTTTGGGTTGACCGTGTGTGTTTGGGTTGACCGTGTGTGTTTGGGTTGACCGTGTGTGTTTGGGTTGACCGTGTGTGTTTGGGTTGACCGTGTTTGTTTGGGTTGACCGTGTGTGTTTGGGTTGACCGTGTTTGTTTGGGTTGACCGTGTTTGTTTGGGTTGACCGTGTGTGTTTGGGTTGACCGTGTTTGTTTGGGTTGACCGTGTGTGTTTGGGTTGACCGTGTGTGTTTGGGTTGACCGTGTGTGTTTGGGTTGACCGTGTTTGTTTGGGTTGACCGTGTGTGTTTGGGTTGGCCGTGTGTGTTTGGGTTGACCGTGTGTGTTTGGGTTGACCGTGTGTGTTTGGGTTGACCGTGTTTGTTTGGGTTGACCGTGTTTGTTTGGGTTGACCGTGTTTGTTTGGGTTGACCGTGTTTGTTTGGGTTGACCGTGTTTGTTTGGGTTGACCGTGTGTGTTTGGGTTGACCGTGTTTGTTTGGGTTGACCGTGTGTGTTTGGGTTGACCGGTTTGTTCACCGGAGAATAAACTTTATTATCCCATTCTGCTCTCTGCGCCTGATTCCACCCACCTTGATTAGACGTGAAATTGTCCAGGCCCCAGTCCCCACAGGAGACCTATTGCCTTTTGGTAAGCTGTCATTGTAAATAATAATTTGTTCTTAACTGACTTGCCTAGTTAAATAAAGGTTAAATAAAAAAAATAAAAAAAATAGAATCAGAAATGCTACTCTTTTGATATCCTATATCATCTCTGTTTGTAGATATTATTCCATATTATGGTGTATTTTATTTAACCTTTTATTTAACTAGTCAAGTCAGTTAAGAACAAATTCCTATTTACAATGACGGTCTACCAAATGGCAAAAGGCCTCCTGGACGGGGGCTGGGATTAGAAATCTATAAATATATATATAAATAAATATAGGACAAAACCCGGACGGCGCTGCCCTATGGGACTCCCAATCACGGACAGTTGTGACACGGCCTGGAATCGAACCAGGGTCTGTTATGACTCCTCTCAGACCGCTGCGCCACTCGGGATGACTTGCATTATATTTTTTTGTAGAGAGTACAAACCACAAAAATATGAATCGTAAAATCCTGTTAAGAATGCATATTAATAAGGTGAAACTTTATCTTAAAATTGTTTATATTTTGTTTTCAAACCTTTTTCCTCACAAATGTCAGGCTACATTTTCTCTGGATTATATTTTCAGTCAAAATATATCCAGAATAGTCAAATATATGTAGAAGATCCGTTTTTGTCTTCATTTAAAAGTAGGCCTATGATCGAGGTTATCCGCAATTTCAAATTCACCGTTATGAATGCCAGCGTTGCATAGCAACAACAAGGTTTTCCGCAATTTCAAATTCACCGTTATGAATGCCAGCGTTGCATAGCAACAACAAGGTTTTCCGCAATTTCAAATTCACCGTTATGAATGCCAGCGTTGCATAGCAACAACAAGGTTTTCCGCAATTTCAAATTCACCGTTATGAATGCCAGCGTTGCATAGCAACAACAAGGTTTTCCGCAATTTCAAATTCACCGTTATGAATGCCAGCGTTGCATAGCAACAACAAGGTTTTCAATGGTCTGATGTAATTAATCAGACGATCTGTGAAACTACAGAGCTTTCAGAAAGTATTCAAACCCCTTGACTTGTTCCACATTTTGTTGTCATTTTGTTGACTTGTGTTACAGCCTGAATTAAATAGGTATTAAATTGATTGTTTCTCACCCATCTACATACAATACCCCCACAACGACAAAGTGGAAACATACTTTTTTACAAATGTATTAAAAATTAAATACGGAAATATCTTATTTATATCTAAAATATCTTATTTACTTAAGTATTTACACCCCTGAGTCAATACATGTTAGAATCACCTTTGGCAGTGATTACATCTGTGAGTCTTTCTGGGTAAGTCTCTAAGAGCTTTGAATAGCTGGATTGTAGTCGCAGATGATTCTTGTTAAAATTCTTCAAACTCTGTCAAGTTGGTTATTGATCATTGCTAGACAGCCATTTTCATGTCTTGCCATAGATTTTCAAGCTGATTTAAAGTCAAAACTGTAACTCGGGCCACTCAGGAACATTCTCTGTCTTCTTGGTAATCAACTCCAGTGTAGATTTGGCCTTGTGTTTTAGTTTATTGTCCTGCTGAAAGGTGAATTCATGTCCCAGTGTGGAAAGCAGACTGAAGCAGGTTTTCCTCTAGGATTTTGCTTCGCTACATTCAGTTTGATCTGGCAACGGAGTTAGGAGGGACGCCTGTATCTTTGTAGTGACTGGGGTGTGTTGATACACCATCTAAAAGTGTCATCAATAACTGCACACCGTGCTCAAAGGGATATTCAATGTCTGCTGTAAAATAAAAATACCCATCTACAATAGATTACCTTCTTTGTAAAGCTCAGAACAGGCAGGAGGGTTCGGAGTCAGGACAGGCAAGAGTCAAAACCAGGAGGACTAGAAACAGAGACTGGGGGGGGGGATAGGAGGAAGGAAAATGCTGATTGACTTGGCAAACAAGATGAACTAGCACAGAGAGACAGGAAACACAGGGATAAATACACTGGTACAGAGAGACAGGAAACACAGGGATAAATACACTGGTACAGAGAGACAGGAAACACAGGGATAAATACACTGGTACAGAGAGACAGGAAACACAGGGATAAAAACACTGGTACAGAGAGACAGGAAACACAGGGATAAATACACTGGCAGAGAGAGACAGGAAACACAGGGATAAATACACTGGTACAGAGAGACAGGAAACACAGGGATAAATACACTGGTACAGAGAGACAGGAAACACAGGGATAAATACACTGGTACAGAGAGACAGGAAACACAGGGATAAATACACTGGCACAAGAGACAGGAAACACAGGGAAAAATACACTGGTACAGAGAGACAGGAAACACAGGGATAAATACACTGGCACAGAGAGACAGGAAACACAGGGACAAATACACTGGTACAGAGAGACAGGAAACACAGGGATAAATACACTGGCACAAGAGACAGGAAACACAGGGATAAATACACTGGTACAGAGAGACAGGAAACACAGGGATAAATACACTGGTACAGAGAGACAGGAAACACAGGGATAAATACACTGGCACAAGAGACAGGAAACACAGGGAAAAATACACTGGTACAGAGAGACAGGAAACACAGGGATAAATACACTGGCACAGAGAGACAGGAAACACAGGGATAAATACACTGGTACAGAGAGACAGGAAACACAGGGATAAATACACTGGTACAGAGAGACAGGAAACACAGGGATTTATACACTGGTACAGAGAGACAGGAAACACAGGGATAAATACACTGGGACAGAGAGACAGGAAACACAGGGATAAATACACTGGTACAGAGAGACAGGAAACACAGGGATAAATACACTGGCACAAGAGACAGGAAACACAGGGAAAAATACACTGGTACAGAGAGACAGGAAACACAGGGATAAATATACTGGCTGAGAGAGACAGGAAACACAGGGATAAATACACTGGTACAGAGAGACAGGAAACACAGGGATAAATACACTGGTACAGAGAGACAGGAAACACAGGGATAAATACACTGGTACAGAGAGACAGGAAACACAGGGATAAATACACTGGTACAGAGAGACAGGAAACACAGGGATAAATACACTGGCACAAGAGACAGGAAACACAGGGAAAAATACACTGGTACAGAGAGACAGGAAACACAGGGATAAATACACTGGCACAGAGAGACAGGAAACACAGGGATAAATACACTGGTACAGAGAGACAGGAAACACAGGGATAAATACACTGGTACAGAGAGACAGGAAACACAGGGATTTATACACTGGTACAGAGAGACAGGAAACACAGGGATAAATACACTGGGACAGAGAGACAGGAAACACAGGGATAAATACACTGGTACAGAGAGACAGGAAACACAGGGATAAATACACTGGTACAGAGAGACAGGAAACACAGGGATAAATACACTGGTACAGAGAGACAGTAAACACAGGGATAAATACACTGGTACAGAGAGACAGGAAACACAGGGATAAATACACTGGCACAAGAGACAGGAAACACAGGGAAAAATACACTGGTACAGAGAGACAGGAAACACAGGGATAAATACACTGGCACAGAGAGACAGGAAACACAGGGATAAATACACTGGTACAGAGAGACAGGAAACACAGGGATAAATACACTGGTACAGAGAGACAGGAAACACAGGGATTTTTACACTGGTACAGAGAGACAGGAAACACAGGGATAAATACACTGGGACAGAGAGACAGGAAACACAGGGATAAATACACTGGTACAGAGAGACAGGAAACACAGGGATAAATACACTGGTACAGAGAGACAGGAAACACAGGGATAAATACACTGGTACAGAGAGACAGGAAACACAGGGATAAATACACTGGTACAGAGAGACAGGAAACACAGGGATAAATACACTGGTACAGAGAGACAGGAAACACAGGGAGAGGGTGGAGACAATCACAAGGACAGGTAAAAGATCAGGGTGTGACATACAGATAATTGTATGTGTGGGGTACGAAGATGAAGTAGTCATGAAGTAGTCATTCGACAATCATGTTAATTATGGCACACAGTCCAAGCAACCTATGAAGCACATGTTTAGTCCTGAACTGATTTAGGCCATAACAAAGGGGGTTGAATTCTTATTGAATGAGCTTTTCATTTGAAACATAACAAAAAACATACTCCCTTTATGGGATATAGTGTGTCGGCCCAGTGAAACAAAATCTTCATTTCATCCTAATTCTAAATTCAGGCTGTAACTCAACAAAATATGGGAGGAGTCAAGATGTGCGAATACCTTCTGAAGGCACCGTGTCTTCATCTTTGTGAAAGTAAAAACCCATATGGGACCGTAAAGATATATTACCGGATCCAAGTCTGATTGACACAGAAATGGGGAGGGACCGGGGTTAGCTGATAAGGCTGTGATTGGACAGGGATGATTTGACAAGGCTGTGAATGGACAGGGCTATAGTTGACATAGGCTTTGATTGGTTTCCAGTGTCATGTGGGATAGGAATCGGATTGTAGGGCATGCAGAGTGAAAGGAGTCCACTCAGGTGACTCCGGTATGCTGGTTTTCTAGGCCGAGTTCATTTGTTCAGTGTCTGTGTTCTTTTGCCCATCTTATTTATCTTTTCATTGGCCAGTCTGAGATACGGCTTTTTCCTTGCAACTCTGCCTAGAAGGCCGGCATCCCGGCCTCTTCACTGTTGACAATAGGAGCTGAACAGCAGTCCCATAAATCTGCCCTGATAATCACTAATCATTGAACGCTTCACCTTATTCACGGTGTCTCTCGCAATAAAAGGTGGTGGAATAACGAGGGAATTAAGTCAAGATCATAACACGTCATATTTGTAGACACACCTTCATTTGCTTTGATCTCCCCCCCCAACGAATAGCAGGTGAATAGCAGGTGAATAGCGGGTGAATAGCGGGTGAATAGCGGGTGAATAGCGGGTGATTAGTGGGTGAATAGCGGGTGAATAGCGGGTGAATAGCAGGTGAATAGCGGGTGAATAGCGGGTGAATAGTGGGTGAATAGCAGGTGAATAGTGGGTGAATAGCCGGTGAATAGCCGGTGAATAGCAGGTGAATAGTGGGTGAATAGCGGGTGAATAGCAGGTGAATAGTAGGTGATAAGCGGGTGAATAGCAGGTGAATAGCGGGTGAATAGCGGGTGAATAGCAGGTGAATAGCATGCTGTTCTCATGCTTAAGGTCCATTTACATGTGCTTTACCCCCCCATATGAGAATAGAGAATAGAGTGCTATTTGAGATGCAGACATAAGGGTTCCTGAACTCTCAGCATTTGGAATTCAACCAAGATCAACAACACAGAAATGTTTTATGTGACCTACAGCTTCCAGAGCAGAAGGAGAGGAGAGGAAAGGAGAGAGTAAGGGAGATGGAGATGAGGGAGAGGGAGGAGAGAAGGGGAGATGGAGAGGAGGGGAGGGAGGAGAGAAGGGGAGATGGAGATGAGGGAGAGGGAGGAGAGAAGGGGAGATGGAGATGAGGGAGAGGGAGGAGAGAAGGGGAGATGGAGATGAGGGAGAGGGAGGAGAGAAGGGGAGATGGAGATGAGGGAGAGGGAGGAGAGAAGGGGAGATGGAGAGGAGGGAGAGGGGGAGAGAAGGGGAGATGGAGATGAGGGAGAGGGAGGAGAGAAGGGGAGATGGAGATGAGGGAGAGGGAGGAGAGAAGGGGAGATGGAGAGGAGGGGGGGGGGGGAGGAGAGAAGGGGAGATGGAGAGGAGGGGAGGGAGAGGAGGGAGAGGGAGGAGAGAAGGGGGAAATGGAGAGGAGGGGAGCGGAGCGGAGGGAGGAGAGAAGGGGAGATGGAGAGGAGGGGAGGGGAGGGAGGAGAGACGGGGAGATGGAGATGAGGGAGAGGGAGGAGAGAAGGGGAGATGGAGAGGAGGGAAGATAGAGGGGGAAGAGGAGGAGGGGAGTGTAGGGGAGATGGAGAGGAGGGGAGGGGAGGGAGGGAGGAGAGAAGGGGAGATGGAGAGTAGGCAGAGGGAGGAGAGAAGGGGAGATGGAGATGGAGAGGAGGGGAGGGAGGAGAGAAGTGGAGATGGAGAGGAGGGAGAGGGAGGAGAGAAGCGGAGATGGAGATGAGGGAGAGGGAGGAGAGAAGGGGAGATGGAGAGGAGGGGAGGGGAGGGGAGGGAGGAGAGAAGGGGAGATGGAGATGAGGGAGAGTTAGGAGAGAATTGGAGATGGAGAGGAGGGAAGATAGAGGGGGAAGAGGAGGAGGGGAGTGTAGGGGAGATGGAGAGGAGGGGAGGGGAGGGAGGGAGGAGAGAAGGGGAGATGGAGAGTAGGGAGAGGGAGGAGAGAAGGGGAGATGGAGAGGAGTGAGAGGGGGGAGAGAAGGGGAGATGGAGATGGAGAGGAGGGGAGGGAGGAGAGAAGTGGAGATGGAGAGGGAGGAGAGAAGGGGAGATGGAGAGGAGGGAGAGGGAGGAGAGAAGCGGAGATGGAGATGAGGGAGAGGGAGGAGAGAAGGGGAGATGGAGAGGAGGGAGAGGGAGAGGAGGGAGAGGGAGGAGAGAAGGGGAGATGGAGAGGAGGGGAGGGAGAGGAGGGAGAGGGAGGAGAGAAGGGGAGATGGAGAGGAGTGGAGGGGAGGGAGGAGAGAAGGGGAGATGGAGAGGAGGGGAGGGAGAGGAGGGAGAGGGAGGAGAGAAGGGGAGATGGAGAGGAGGGGAGGGGATTAGAGGGGAGAGAGAAGGGGAGATGGAGAGGAGGGGAGGGGAGGGAGGAGAGAAGGGGAGATGGAGATGAGGGAGAGTTAGGAGAGAATTGGAGATGGAGAGGAGGGAAGATAGAGGGGGAAGAGGAGGAGGGGAGTGTAGGGGAGATGGAGAGGAGGGGAGGGGAGGGAGGGAGGAGAGAAGGGGAGATGGAGAGGAGGGAGTGGGATGAGAGAAGGGGAGATGGAGAGGGGGAGAGAAGGGGAGATGGAGATGGAGAGGAGGGGAGGGAGGAGAGAAGGGGAGATGGAGAGGAGGGAGAGGGAGGAGAGAAGGGGAGATGGAGAGGAGGGAGAGGGGGGAGAGAAGGGGAGATGGCGGGGGAGATGCGGGGAGAGAGGGGGGGAGAGGGTTGACCTACTGTATTTTCAGGGCTCAGTTCTCTGGGGCTCACCAGGAACGATGGCTGAGAGCATGACTTGGATGCTGCTGTAAAGTGTGTGTGTGTATGCATGTGTGTTTGTGTGTGTGTCTGTGCCCATGTGCATGTGTGTGTGGCAATGAGGTGTGACGGATTTAGAGGCCACTTTGGTCTAAAGGGTGGCAGCTCTAGAAAAGTAATTATTGAAATGTGGGGGCTATAGGTCTTCATCCCAAGTGGGATCCTATTAACCAATATAATGCATTAATTTTAACCTCTGGGGTCTCTGCTCCAGGTTTGATTGAATGGTGAATGGTGAATGGTGAATGGTGAATGGTGAATGGTGAATGGTGAGTGGTGAATGGTGAATGGTGAATGGTGAATGGTGAATGGTGGATGGTGAATGGTGAATGGTGAATGGTGAGTGGTGAATGGTGAATGGTGGATGGTGAATGGTGAATGGTGAATGGTGAATGGTGAATGGTGAATGGTGAATGGTGAATGGTGGATGTTTCCCAGAGAGTTGTGAAGTGGTATTGTAGTTTAGGTGTAGTAGTGGTGAAGGTGTGAGAGAGAGAGACATATTGAGACCAAAGCTGACAGATATGAGACAGCCTGGGTCAGAGACTGCCTGGGACTGAGACTGCCTGGGTTAGAGACTGCCTGGGTCAGAGACTGCCTGGGTCAGAGACTGCCTGGGACTGAGACTGTCTGGATCAGAGACTGCCTGGGTCAGAGACTGCCTGGGCCAGAGACTGCCCGGGACAGAGACTGCCTGGGTCAGAGACTGCCTGGGACAGACAGCCTGGGTCAGAGACTGCCTGGGTCAGAGACTGCCTGGGACTAAGACTGCCTGGGACTGAGACTGCCTGGGTCAGAGACTGCCTGGACTGCCTGGGTCAGAGACTGCCTGGGACAGAGACTGCCTGGGACAGAGACTGCCTGGGTCAGAGACTGGCTGGGATAGAGACTGCCTGGGTCAGAGACTGCCTGGGACAGAGACTGCCTGGGACAGAGACTGCCTGGGACTGAGACTGCCTGGGACTGAGACTGCCTGGGTCAGAGACTGCCTGGGACAGACAGCCTGGGTCAGAGACTGCCTGGGTCAGAGACTGCCTGGGTCTGTACCTCAACAGTTTGTCGGTCATAGAGCTGTCTGAAGTGGAATTGAGACTGAAAACAGGAAACTGCCTCTGTTGATGAAAATAACCTTAATAATGCCGAGTTAGAAACTTTTACTTCTGAATAACCCTTAAAAATCTTTCCACAAACAAGAACTTAATGTAATGTTGTTATTGAATATTCCCCCTCTTATTACAATAATATCTTCAATTATTAGATCAATAATGATAAATTAGATGTGATGTGAAGATTTTGATTTTCAGTTATTATTCATTTACAAATATTATTTAAGTCAAACCAGGAGATAAAATCGGATTATAAAACCGAAACAGGTCAATAGATAATGATACAGGAATCAATTCTATGTGATTATGTCAGTTACATTAGTTATATACAGTAAATAAATAAATGCGCTAGGGTTTATAAGATTAAAAACCCAGACTGGCCGTCGCCGTGGTGATGGTATCATTACAGTTGATTTAGAGCAGATGATGGCTGGCCATTAAAAAAGGCCCACTCTGTGATTTTCATGGCCCGGCAATTAATCACGACACATAACAAGAGCTACAAGAGAAAGAGAGAGAACACATTTGAAAGTACTAAGGAAAAACATGTATTTAATGCTATATATGGTACAGGAGCAGAACTATCCTTTAGAATGTCAGGGATTGTAAAACGTGTTCCTGCTGTACGCCCTGCAGTGTACACACAAAGGTTTCCCCGTGCCAGAAGAAAGCAGAGAAAAGGATTGTGGGTTGTGAATTCTGCCAGTAAGTAGGTAGTGTATAATATTAAAAGCCGTAGTCCCTAGAGAAGGTATAGCTTCTCCTCAGAAGTAAATATGTGTATCAGACAGTTGACCCCATGTCTGCATGATTTGACCTCATGCAGTGTGAGGGAGAGAACTGGCGCCCGGCAGCAGCCACCCAGGCTCCTCTGAGGGCCTGCCCCTTCAGTGCAGTGACAACAGGCAGGAAACACACACACACACACACCACACACACACACACACACACACACACACACACACACACACACACACACACACACACACACACACACACACACACACACACACACACACACACACACACACACACACACACACACCACAGAGGATGAGGTCAGTCTAGGATAATAAAGTCTCTCTCTCTCTAATCACTTCCAGGCCAAATAATAAGGTGTCCAATCAGAAATGCATATTTTGACCGATGTTCATTATGTAGATAATGCTCTAAGAAATCCAACGGTCCTCATGTCTCTATGATAATCCATTAATCCATCCATTTTACCCTTGTAGGATGGAGTTTTTAACCCTTGTAGGATGGAGTTTTTAACCCTTGTAGGATGGAGTTGAACCCTTGTAGGATGGAGTTGAACCCTTGTAGGATGGAGTTTTTACCCTTGTAGGATGGAGTTTTTACCCTTGTAGGATGGAGTTTAATCCTTGTAGGATGGAGTTTAACCCTTGTAGGATGGAGTTTAACCCTTGTAGGATGGAGTTGAACCCTTGTAGGATGGAGTTTTTACCCTTGTAGGATGGAGTTTACCCTTGTAGGATGGAGTTTAACCCTTGTAGGATGGAGTTTAACCCTTGTAGGATGGAGTTTAACCCTTGTAGGATGGAGTTGAACCCTTGTAGGATGGAGTTTAACCCTTGTAGGATGGAGTTTTTACCCTTGTAGGATGGAGTTTAACCCTTGTAGGATGGAGTTTTTACCCTTGTAGGATGGAGTTTAACCCTTGTAGGATGGAGTTTTTACCCTTGTAGGATGGAGTTTTTAACCCTTGTAGGATGGAGTATTTACCCTTGTAGGATGGCAAGAGCTGGATGCAAGAGCGAAAAGGTGGTCAAAAATAAGGAAAAATATACATCTAGGCAGGATACAGTGATAGACGAAAGGTTACCTGACAGACACAGCATCACGTCACCTAGGCTGGATACAGTGTGAGAATGAAGGCTACCTCACACTTTCTGTTGAACTCGTATGGTTTCTTCTTGAATCCGCAGGCCATAAAATAACATTGAGGTAAGATATATATCGATTTTGAGATGTGATGTTTTAGTATACGCTTTTCATACTACTGCGAAATTCCTGTTATTTTCCAAAGATTTCTCACAAAACAAAACAAGCGTATATCTGAAAAGCACTGAGTGTACCGCAAGCTTTTTATTTTCAAAACCTTTTACTTTTAATTCAGCTCGTGTCATGTTAGTTTTACGTGTGTTTGTGTGTTTGGACCACAGGAAGAGTAGCTGCTGCCTTGACAGGAACTAATGGGGATCCATAATAAACCCCAGGAAGAGTAGCTGCTGTCTTGGCAGGAACTAATGGGGATCCATAATAAACCCCTGGAAGAGTAGCTGCTGTCTTGGCAGGAACTAATGGGGATCCATAATAAACCCCAGGAAGAGTAGCTGCTGTCTTGACAGGAACTAATGGGGATCCATAATAAACCCCAGGAAGAGTAGCTGCTGTCTTGACAGGAACTAATGGGGATCCATAATAAACCCCAGGAAGAGTAGCTTTCATCACCTCTTGAAGAGCATAGCCAGAACTACACTCCTCCTCCTTTTCATGCATAACTCCTCCTTTTCATGCATAACATACATAACCCCTCCTCCTGCCATGCATAACTCCTCCTTCTCATGCATAACATACATAACCCCTCCTCCTTCTATGCATAACTCCTCCTTCTCATGCATAACATACATAACCCCTCCTACCATGCATAACTCCTCCTTCTCATGCATAACATATGTTCAAAACACCCCTGTAACTTCCTGTTTCTCTAGCTTCAGTCCAACCCACACACAAACTTTCAGGAGACAGGGAGAACAGTTGTCTGAACTAGTTTACTTATTAAAGCACACTGCCCACCGGAACAATAAGATCTGAAACAGAATGATCTGAAACAGAATGATCTGAAACAGAATGATCTGAAACAGTAAGATCTGAAACAGTAAGATCTGAAACAGAATGATCTGAAACAGAATGATCTGAAACAGAATGATCTGGAACAGAATGATCTGAAACAGAATGATCTGAAACAGTAAGATCTGAAACAGAATGATCTGAAACAGAATGATCTGAAACAGTAAGATCTGAAACAGTAAGATCTGAAATAGAATGATCTGAAACAGTAAGATCAGAAAAAGAATGATCTGAAACAGTAAGATCTGAAACAGAATGATCTGAAACAGAATGATCTGGAACAGAATGATCTGAAACAGAATGATCTGGAACAGAATGATCTGAAACAGAATGATCTGAAACAGAAAGATCTGAAACAGTAAGATCTGAAACAGAATAATCTGAAACAGAATGATCTGAAACAGAATAATAATCTGAAACAGAATGATCTGAAACAGAATAATAATCTGAAACAGAATGATCTGAAACAGAATGATCTGGAACAGAATGATCTGAAACAGAATGATCTGAAACTGAATAATAATCTGAAACAGAATGATCTGAAACAGAATGATCTGAAACAGTAAGATCTGAAACAGTAAGATCTGAAACAGAATGATCTGAAACAGAATGATCTGGAACAGAATGATCTGAAACAGAATGATCTGAAACAGTAAGATCTGAAACAGAATGATCTGAAACAGAATGATCTGAAACAGTAAGATCTGAAACAGTAAGATCTGAAATAGAATGATCTGAAACAGTAAGATCTGAAATAGAATGATCTGAAACAGAATGATCTGGAACAGAATGATCTGAAACAGAATGATCTGAAACAGAATGATCTGAAACAGAATGATCTGAAACAGAATGATCTGGAACAGAATGATCTGAAACAGTAAGATCTGAAACAGAATAATAATCTGAAACAGAATGATCTGAAACAGAATAATAATCTGAAACAGAATGATCTGAAACAGAATGATCTGGAACAGAATGATCTGAAACAGAATGATCTGAAACAGAATAATAATCTGAAACAGAATGATCTGAAACAGAATGATCTGAAACAGAATGATCTGGAACAGAATGATCTGAAACAGTAAGATCTGAAACAGTAAGATCTGAAACAGAATGATCTGAAACAGAATGATCTGAAACAGAATGATCTGGAACAGAATGATCTGAAACAGAATGATCTGAAACAGTAAGATCTGAAACAGAATGATCTGAAACAGAATGATCTGAAACAGTAAGATCTGAAACAGTAAGATCTGAAATAGAATGATCTGAAACAGTAAGATCTGAAATAGAATGATCTGAAACAGTAAGATCTGAAACAGAATGATCTGAAACAGAATGATCTGAAACAGAATGATCTGAAACAGAATGATCTGGAACAGAATGATCTGAAACAGAATGATCTGAAACAGAAAGATCTGAAACAGTAAGATCTGAAACAGAATAATCTGAAACAGAATGATCTGAAACAGAATAATAATCTGAAACAGAATGATCTGAAACAGAATAATAATCTGAAACAGAATGATCTGAAACAGAATGATCTGGAACAGAATGATCTGAAACAGAATGATCTGAAACTGAATAATAATCTGAAACAGAATGATCTGAAACAGAATGATCTGAAACAGTAAGATCTGAAACAGTAAGATCTGAAACAGAATGATCTGAAACAGAATGATCTGAAACAGAATGATCTGGAACAGAATGATCTGAAACAGAATGATCTGAAACAGTAAGATCTGAAACAGAATGATCTGAAACAGAATGATCTGAAACAGTAAGATCTGAAACAGTAAGATCTGAAATAGAATGATCTGAAACAGTAAGATCTGAAATAGAATGATCTGAAACAGAATGATCTGGAACAGAATGATCTGAAACAGAATGATCTGAAACAGAATGATCTGAAACAGAATGATCTGAAACAGAATGATCTGGAACAGAATGATCTGAAACAGTAAGATCTGAAACAGAATAATAATCTGAAACAGAATGATCTGAAACAGAATAATAATCTGAAACAGAATGATCTGAAACAGAATGATCTGGAACAGAATGATCTGAAACAGAATGATCTGAAACAGAATAATAATCTGAAACAGAATGATCTGAAACAGAATGATCTGAAACAGAATGATCTGGAACAGAATGATCTGAAACAGAATGATCTGAAACAGTAAGATCTGAAACAGAATGATCTGAAACAGAATGATCTGAAACAGAATGATCTGGAACAGAATGATCTGAAACAGAATGATCTGAAACAGAATAATCTGAAACAGAATGATCTGAAACAGAATGATCTGAAACAGAATGATCTGAAACAGAATAATAATCTGAAACAGAATGATCTGAAACAGAATGATTTGAAACAGAATAATAATCTGAAACAGAATAATCTGAAACAGAATGATCTGAAACAGAATAATAATCTGAAACAGAATAATCTGAAACAGAATGATCTGAAACAGAATGATCTGAAACAGAATGATCTGAAACAGAATAATCTGAAACAGAATAATCTGAAACAGAATGATCTGAAACAGAATGATCTGAAACAGAATGATCTGAAACAGAATAATAATCTGAAACAGAATGATCTGAAACAGAATGATCTGAAACAGAATAATAATCTGAAACAGAATGATCTGAAACAGAATAATAATCTGAAACAGAATAATCTGAAACAGAATGATCTGAAACAGAATGATCTGAAACAGAATGATCTGAAACAGAATGATCTGAAACAGAATGATCTGAAACAGTAAGATCTGAAACAGTAAGATCTGAAACAGAATGATCTGAAACAGAATGATCTGAAACAGAATGATCTGGAACAGAATGATCTGAAACAGAATGATCTGAAACAGTAAGATCTGAAACAGAATGATCTGAAACAGAATGATCTGAAACAGTAAGATCTGAAACAGTAAGATCTGAAATAGAATGATCTGAAACAGTAAGATCTGAAATAGAATGATCTGAAACAGTAAGATCTGAAACAGAATGATCTGAAACAGAATGATCTGGAACAGAATGATCTGAAACAGAATGATCTGGAACAGAATGATCTGAAACAGAATGATCTGAAACAGAAAGATCTGAAACATTAAGATCTGAAACAGAATAATCTGAAACAGAATGATCTGAAACAGAATAATAATCTGAAACAGAATGATCTGAAACAGAATAATAATCTGAAACAGAATGATCTGAAACAGAATGATCTGGAACAGAATGATCTGAAACAGAATGATCTGAAACTGAATAATAATCTGAAACAGAATGATCTGAAACAGAATGATCTGAAACAGAATGATCTGGAACAGAATGATCTGAAACAGAATGATCTGAAACAGTAAGATCTGAAACAGAATGATCTGAAACAGTAAGATCTGAAACAGAATGATCTGAAACAGAATGATCTGAAACAGAATGATCTGGAACAGAATGATCTGAAACAGAATGATCTGAAACAGAATAATCTGAAACAGAATAATCTGAAACAGAATGATCTGAAACAGAATGATCTGAAACAGAATGATCTGAAACAGAATAATAATCTGAAACAGAATGATCTGAAACAGAATAATAATCTGAAACAGAATGATCTGAAACAGAATGATCTGAAACAGAATAATAATCTGAAACAGAATAATCTGAAACAGAATGATCTGAAACAGAATAATAATCTGAAACAGAATAATCTGAAACAGAATGATCTGAAACAGAATGATCTGAAACAGAATGATCTGAAACAGAATGATCTGGAACAGAATGATCTGGAACAGAATGATCTGAAACAGAATGATGTGGAACAGAATGATCTGGAACAGAATGATCTGAAACAGAATGATCTGAAACAGAATGATCTGAAACAGAATGATCTGGAACAGAATGATCTGAAACAGTAAGATCTGAAACAGAATAATAATCTGAAACAGAATGATCTGAAACAGAATAATAATCTGAAACAGAATGATCTGAAACAGAATGATCTGGAACAGAATGATCTGAAACAGAATGATCTGAAACAGAATAATAATCTGAAACAGAATGATCTGAAACAGAATGGTCTGAAACAGAATGATCTGGAACAGAATGATCTGAAACAGAATGATCTGAAACAGTAAGATCTGAAACAGAATGATCTGAAACAGAATGATCTGAAACAGAATGATCTGGAACAGAATGATCTGAAACAGAATGATCTGAAACAGAATAATCTGAAACAGAATGATCTGAAACAGAATGATCTGAAACAGAATGATCTGAAACAGAATAATAATCTGAAACAGAATGATCTGAAACAGAATGATCTGAAACAGAATAATAATCTGAAACAGAATAATCTGAAACAGAATGATCTGAAACAGAATAATAATCTGAAACAGAATGATCTGAAACAGAATGATCTGAAACAGAATGATCTGAAACAGAATGATCTGAAACAGAATAATCTGAAACAGAATAATCTGAAACAGAATGATCTGAAACAGAATGATCTGAAACAGAATGATCTGAAACAGAATAATAATCTGAAACAGAATGATCTGAAACAGAATAATAATCTGAAACAGAATGATCTGAAACAGAATAATAATCTGAAACAGAATGATCTGAAACAGAATGATCTGGAACAGAATGATCTGAAACAGAATGATCTGAAACTGAATAATAATCTGAAACAGAATGATCTGAAACAGAATGATCTGAAACAGTAAGATCTGAAACAGTAAGATCTGAAACAGAATGATCTGAAACAGAATGATCTGAAACAGAATGATCTGGAACAGAATGATCTGAAACAGAATGATCTGAAACAGTAAGATCTGAAACAGAATGATCTGAAACAGAATGATCTGAAACAGTAAGATCTGAAACAGTAAGATCTGAAATAGAATGATCTGAAACAGTAAGATCTGAAACAGAATGATCTGGAACAGAATGATCTGAAACAGAATGATCTGAAACAGAATGATCTGAAACAGAATGATCTGAAACAGAATGATCTGGAACAGAATGATCTGAAACAGTAAGATCTGAAACAGAATAATAATCTGAAACAGAATGATCTGAAACAGAATAATAATCTGAAACAGAATGATCTGAAACAGAATGATCTGGAACAGAATGATCTGAAACAGAATGATCTGAAACAGAATAATAATCTGAAACAGAATGATCTGAAACAGAATGATCTGAAACAGAATGATCTGGAACAGAATGATCTGAAACAGAATGATCTGAAACAGTAAGATCTGAAACAGAATGATCTGAAACAGAATGATCTGAAACAGAATGATCTGGAACAGAATGATCTGAAACAGAATGATCTGAAACAGAATAATCTGAAACAGAATGATCTGAAACAGAATGATCTGAAACAGAATGATCTGAAACAGAATAATAATCTGAAACAGAATGATCTGAAACAGAATGATTTGAAACAGAATAATAATCTGAAACAGAATAATCTGAAACAGAATGATCTGAAACAGAATAATAATCTGAAACAGAATAATCTGAAACAGAATGATCTGAAACAGAATGATCTGAAACAGAATGATCTGAAACAGAATAATCTGAAACAGAATAATCTGAAACAGAATGATCTGAAACAGAATGATCTGAAACAGAATAATAATCTGAAACAGAATGATCTGAAACAGAATGATCTGAAACAGAATAATAATCTGAAACAGAATGATCTGAAACAGAATAATAATCTGAAACAGAATAATCTGAAACAGAATGATCTGAAACAGAATGATCTGAAACAGAATGATCTGAAACAGAATGATCTGAAACAGTAAGATCTGAAACAGTAAGATCTGAAACAGAATGATCTGAAACAGAATGATCTGAAACAGAATGATCTGGAACAGAATGATCTGAAACAGAATGATCTGAAACAGTAAGATCTGAAACAGTAAGATCTGAAATAGAATGATCTGAAACAGTAAGATCTGAAATAGAATGATCTGAAACAGTAAGATCTGAAACAGAATGATCTGAAACAGAATGATCTGGAACAGAATGATCTGAAACAGAATGATCTGGAACAGAATGATCTGAAACAGAATGATCTGAAACAGAAAGATCTGAAACAGTAAGATCTGAAACAGAATAATCTGAAACAGAATGATCTGAAACAGAATAATAATCTGAAACAGAATGATCTGAAACAGAATAATAATCTGAAACAGAATGATCTGAAACAGAATGATCTGGAACAGAATGATCTGAAACAGAATGATCTGAAACTGAATAATAATCTGAAACAGAATGATCTGAAACAGAATGATCTGAAACAGAATGATCTGGAACAGAATGATCTGAAACAGAATGATCTGAAACAGTAAGATCTGAAACAGAATGATCTGAAACAGTAAGATCTGAAACAGAATGATCTGAAACAGAATGATCTGAAACAGAATGATCTGGAACAGAATGATCTGAAACAGAATGATCTGAAACAGAATAATCTGAAACAGAATAATCTGAAACAGAATGATCTGAAACAGAATGATCTGAAACAGAATGATCTGAAACAGAATAATAATCTGAAACAGAATGATCTGAAACAGAATAATAATCTGAAACAGAATGATCTGAAACAGAATGATCTGAAACAGAATAATAATCTGAAACAGAATAATCTGAAACAGAATGATCTGAAACAGAATAATAATCTGAAACAGAATAATCTGAAACAGAATGATCTGAAACAGAATGATCTGAAACAGAATGATCTGAAACAGAATGATCTGGAACAGAATGATCTGGAACAGAATGATCTGAAACAGAATGATCTGGAACAGAATGATCTGGAACAGAATGATCTGAAACAGAATGATCTGAAACAGAATGATCTGAAACAGAATGATCTGGAACAGAATGATCTGAAACAGTAAGATCTGAAACAGAATAATAATCTGAAACAGAATGATCTGAAACAGAATAATAATCTGAAACAGAATGATCTGAAACAGAATGATCTGGAACAGAATGATCTGAAACAGAATGATCTGAAACAGAATAATAATCTGAAACAGAATGATCTGAAACAGAATGGTCTGAAACAGAATGATCTGGAACAGAATGATCTGAAACAGAATGATCTGAAACAGTAAGATCTGAAACAGAATGATCTGAAACAGAATGATCTGAAACAGAATGATCTGGAACAGAATGATCTGAAACAGAATGATCTGAAACAGAATAATCTGAAACAGAATGATCTGAAACAGAATGATCTGAAACAGAATGATCTGAAACAGAATAATAATCTGAAACAGAATGATCTGAAACAGAATGATCTGAAACAGAATAATAATCTGAAACAGAATAATCTGAAACAGAATGATCTGAAACAGAATAATAATCTGAAACAGAATGATCTGAAACAGAATGATCTGAAACAGAATGATCTGAAACAGAATGATCTGAAACAGAATAATCTGAAACAGAATAATCTGAAACAGAATGATCTGAAACAGAATGATCTGAAACAGAATGATCTGAAACAGAATAATAATCTGAAACAGAATGATCTGAAACAGAATGATCTGAAACAGAATAATAATCTGAAACAGAATGATCTGAAACAGAATAATAATCTGAAACAGAATAATCTGAAACAGAATGATCTGAAACAGAATGATCTGAAACAGAATGATCTGAAACAGAATGATCTGGAACAGAATGATCTGAAACAGAATGATCTGAAACAGAATGATCTGGAACAGAATGATCTGAAACAGTAAGATCTGAAACAGAATAATGATCTGGAACAGAATGATCTGAAACAGAATGATCTGGAACAGAATGATCTGGAACAGAATGATCTGGAACAGAATGATCTGGAACAGAATGATCTGGAACAGAATGATCCTCTGTGTCCCAACTTAGTCCCTTTTTTGTATTTTTTGTTGTTGTTGAATTAATTAAGTAAATATTCTTATTTACATTGACGGCCTGGGAACAGTGGGTTACCTGCCTTGTTCAGGAGCAGAATGACAGATTTGTACCTTGTCAGCTCTGGGGTTTGATCCAGCAACCTTTCAGTTACTGGTCCAACGCTCTAACCACTAGGCTACCTGCCACCCTTACACTCTAACCACTAGGCTACCTGCCACCCCTACACTCTAACCACTAGGTTACCTGCCAGCCCTACACTCTAACCACTAGGATACCTGCCAGCCCTACACTCTAACCACTAGGTTACCTGCCACCTCTACACTCTAACCACTAGGTTACCTGCCAGCCCTACACTCTAACCACTAGGCTACCTGCCACCCCTACACTCTAACCACTAGGTTACCTGCCAGCCCTACACTCTAACCACTAGGTTACCTGCCAGCCCTACACTCTAACCACTAGGCTACCTGCCACCCCTACACTCTAACCACTAGGTTACCTGCCAGCCCTACACTCTAACCACTAGGTTACCTGCCAGCCCTACACTCTAACCACTAGGATACCTGCCGCCCCTACACTCTAACCACTAGTCTACCTGCCACCTCTACACTCTAACCACTAGGCTACCTGCCTCCTCTACACTCTAACCACTAGGCAACCTGCCACCCTGGCATTTTGCCTGCACTTCTTTTGTCCAGGCCCCTATTCCCTTTAAAGTGCACTTATTTTGACCAGGGCCTATAGGGAATAGGGTGCCATTTGGGAGTCAGACCCGATGTGAAGAGATGTCTGAATAAGTTGTGTTAAGGCTTACGGCCCATCTCAACAGTGTGATCCGCTGTGTCCTGAGGACAGGGGTATAACAGACAGGAGACACAAAGAAACAGACCAAGTGCAGTATTTCTCAAGCTGGTGTCAGGAGACGAAACAGAAAACCAACCCACACAGAGACCATAGATACTGTAGCTAATTACGAGGGAGGAGGATAAACCACAGAATGTGTCCCAAACGGCACCCTATTCCCTATATAGGGCACTACTTTAGACCAGAGCCCTATTCCCTATATAGGGCACTACTTTAGACCAGAGCCCTATTCCCTATATAGTGCACTACTATAGACCAGAGCCCTATTCCCTATATAGGGCACTACTTTAGACCAGAGCCCTATTCCCTATATAGTGCACTACTATAGACCAGAGCCCTATTCCCTATATAGTGGTACTACTATAGACCAGAGCCCTATTCCCTATATAGTGCACTACTATAGACCAGGGCCCTATTCCCTATATAGTGCACTACTATAGACCAGAGCCCTATTCCCTATATAGTGGTACTACTATAGACCAGAGCCCTATTCTCTATATAGTGCACTACTATAGACCAGAGCCCTATTCCCTATATAGTGGTACTACTATAGACCAGGGCCCTATTCCCTATATAGTGCACTACATTAGACCAGAGCCCTATTCCATATATATTGCACTACTTTAGATCAAAGCCCTAAGTAATGCACTATGTAGGGAAATAGAGTCCCATTTAGGACACACCCTAACACTCTGCATTACATGCTAGAGCGGAGGGAGGCGGTGTGTATTGATCAATCTTTTATTTGAATTCAAACCAAAGCAGGCTGGTGCCGTACTAATCAACTCTTCATGTTATTACCTCCCATCATTATCAGGTGAGAGACTCGCTCCGCTCCGGTGACAGAAACCACGGGACGGCTGTTTTATTCTGTTAGCTTTTTAAAGTGCCAGTGTCTTTGTTCATGACTTCACATTTTAATAAAGAGCTAAATTAAAACGCTGTAATGAGATGTTATCCCAAACTCCAGACAGTACTGTTTTAAAGAATCCCCCTCCGTGGCAGCAGAGCCAGACAGGGTGCGAGTTTGTGAGTGTAAAACATGGTGCTAATTAGCATTTCTGTGTGTGTGTGTGTGTGTGTGTGTGTGTGTGTGTGTGTGTGTGTGTGTGTGTGTGTGTGTGTGGGAATGAACGACAGTTAGCACCCATCACCATCAGTAGAATGGTGTCATCAAGACAAACTATGTTTAGACAGATAATACTAAATGAATAAAACCCAGAGCTCTTTTCTTTCGGCTGCTGCCTCTTCCATGCTGAAAGCCTGTTTATATAGACTATCCACGTCTGTGGAGATGTCAGGAGGTTCCTCTGTAAAGAATAGGGATTTCTGTATCTGTGTTTCCATGCTGTGGATGTGGTACTGGTGGGATGGTGGGTCTGGGGGGGAGGGGGAAGAGATGGATGGTGGATCTGGGGGGGGAGATGGGGGAGAGATGGATGGTGGGTCTGGGGGGGGGGGAGACGGGGGAGAGATGGATGGTGGGTCTGGGGGACGGAGGAGAGATGGATGGTGGATCTGGGGGGGGACGGAGGAGAGATGGATGGTGGGTCTGGGGGGGGGACGGAGGAGAGATGGATGGTGGGTAGAGATGGAGGAAGAGACGGGGAGAGATGGATGGTGGGTCTGGAGGGGGGAGAGATGGATGGTGGGTCTGGAGGGGGGAGAGATAGATGGTGGGTCTGGGGGGGAGATGGATGGTGGGTCTGGGGGGGGGTGGATGGTTGGTCTGCGGGGGGGGAGATGGATGGTGGGTCTGGGGGAGGGGGGACGGAGGAGAGATGGATGGTTAGTCGTAGACGTGGTGTGATACAGGCTGAGGTTCTGTCTCTGCGCCAGAATTCATCAACTCAGCTGCCACGTTTTGCAGTCAAGCCCACACAAGACTCAGACAGCCATTTAGATGCAAGTTTACAAATCTCTCACTCTCTCTTGCTCTAGCTCTCTCTCTCTTTCAAGCTCTCTCTCTCTTTCAAGCTCTCTCTCTCTTTCAAGCTCTCTCTCTCTCAAGCTCTCTCTCTCTTTCAAGCGCTCTGTCTTTCAAGCTCTCTCTCTCTTTCAAGCTCTCTCTCTCCCTTTCAAGCTCTCTCTCTCTCTTTCAAGCTCTCTCTTTCAAGCTCTCTCTTTCAAGCTCTCTCTCTCTTTCAAGTTCTCTCTCTCTTTCAAGCTCTCTCTCCCTTTCAAGCTCTCTCTCTCTCTCTCTTTCAAGCTCTCTCTCTCTTTCAAGCTCTCTCTCTTTCATGCTCTCTCTCTCTTTCAAGCTCTCTCTCTTTCAAGTTCTCTCTCTCTCTCAAGCTCTCTCTCCCTTTCAAGCTCTCTCTCCCTTTCAAGCTCTCTCTCTCTTTCAAGCTCTCTCTCTCTTTCAAGTTCTCGCTCTCTTTCAAGCTCTCTCTCTCTTTCAAGCTCTCTCTTTCAAGCTCTCTCTCTCTCTTTCAAGCTCTCTCTCTTTCAAGCTCTCTCTCTCTTTCAAGCTCTCTCTCTTTCAAGCTCTCTCTCTTTCAAGCTCTCTCTCTATCAAGCGCTCTCTATCGGGCTCATGCATCCTTATGTTCACGGAACATTCTGTGGTCTTCCGATGACATTGTCAACAGTTCCCAATAATAATAATGACTGCAGCAGAGAAAGACTAATTTACACGAAGGATAAAGTGTGGATCTGTGGTGTGGTAATGGGAATATAGATCAGACTCACCTTGTTTTCCTCACCATATGACATGTGTTAGATTCAACTAATAAACCAGCTCAGTGATATTCTTTAGGGAACAAAGACTTTTTGTTGTTGTTGTAATATCAGGTGGAATTTAAATCCATTTTTGTTACTCTCATTTTAAGAATACAAAGATTTTACCACAGCTAATAATGATTTAACCACAAACTGCTAAACATCCCCAGGGTGCTTATTCAGTTATTGATTAAATTATTGCGGTGTGTCTGTGACTGTCTATTAGGATCCGGCTGTTTTATAGGTTGGTAGTGCAAGATAAAAGCAAATGTCTGGGTCTGTATCACAGAGCAGGAGTAGCTGATCTAGGATCAGTTTGGCCTTTTAGATCATAATGAATAAGATTACATGGCCAGATCTTGGGGGAGAGTGTGAAGGGGGAGAGAGAGGGAGAGAGCGGGAGAGGGAGAGAGAGAGGAGATAGAAGGGAAAGTCACAAACTACTGTTCATTGCCTCAGCTGGGTGTAAAGTAGTGAGTCAGGGGTTAGAATGTCAGGACCGTCAGGTACTAGAACACGGAACACTCCCAGGATTCTAGAGGTGAAGGAAGAAAGGAACCACAGAGTTAGGAACCATAGAATAAGAACACATATCTCTATGAAAAAGAATCCTCCCAGGATTCTAGAGGTGATGGAAGGAAGGAACCACGGAGATAGGAACCATAGAAGAAGAACACATATTTCTATGAAATAGAACCCTCCCAGACAGACTGAAGAATGTCACCGTGGGTCTCAATTTTCCCAGATTATAGCTAGAACCATTATGGACACTCAGACAGTGCTCTGAATGAGTCCATGTATAACCTAACTGTAGAGGAGAGTGAAAAGGGCTGATTATTCAGTGCTACCTCTCATTACAATAGCAGCCTGTCAGCTAACAGGCTTCATATCACATCTTTATATCTCAGTAATAAAGGGATAAACGGAGGTGGAGGGGGAGGTCCGTGTGATGAGGACATAAATATGGTAATGACCCCGTCTGCTCTGCAATCTGTGGAGATGAGACAAGGGAGCCCAGCTGACACATTTCATGAGGCGGCACACTTAGCTGCTGCTGGCCATAATGTTGAGGTAGAGAGATTCATTCTCTCACATGGCCATACGGACATAAAGCCCTTGCCTGAGGAAGGGGAGAGGGAGGAGAGGAGTGGAGACAAGATGAGAGGATAGGAGAGAGTGGGAGAGGAGAGGGAGGAGAGGAGTGGAGAGAGTGGGAGAGGAGAGGGAGGAGAGAGAGGAGAGGAGTGGAGACAAAAGTAGAGGAGAGAGTGGGAGAGGGAGGAGGAGAGAGGGGGAGAGGAGAGGGAGGAGGAGAGAGAGTGGGAGAGGAGAGGGAGGAGGAGAGAGGGGGAGAGGAGAGGGAGGAGGAGAGAGTGGGAGAGGAGAGGGAGGAGGAGAGAGTGGGAGAGGTGAGGGAGGGGGAGAGGAGAGGGGGGAGGAGAGGAGAGGGAGGAGGAGAGAGAGTGGGAGAGGAGAGGGATGAGGAGAGAGTGGGAGAGGAGAGGGAGGGGGAGAGGAGAGGAGAGGGAGAAGGAGAGAGGGGGAGAGGAGAGGGAGGAGGAGAGAGAGTGGGAGAGGAGAGGAGAGGGATGAGGAGAGAGTGGGAGAGGAGAGGGAGGGGGAGAGGAGAGGAGAGGGAGGGGGAGAGGAGAGGAAAGGAAGGAGGAGAGAGGGGGAGAAGAGAGGGAGGAGGAGAGAGGGGGAGGAGAGAGGGAGGAGGAGAGAGGAGGGGAGAGAGGGAGGAGGAGAGAGGGAGGAGAGGAGAGGAGGGGGAGAGAGTGTAAAGGAAAGAAGGAATAATTCACACAGGAACAGATATATTGTTCACAAGACTCCCCACAATTAACCTGATTTCCAGGAGGGAATGGAGCTCCAGGAACATGGCTTTTAGGCTATTAAGTTTTATTACATTACCCCATTACATCACCCCATTACATTACCCCATTACCCATTACATTACCACATTACATTACCCCGTTACATTACCCTGTTACATTACCCCATTACCCATTACATTACCCCATTACATTACCCCGTTACATTACCCCGTTACATAACCCATTACATCACCCCATTACATTACCCCATTACATTATTACATTACATTACCCCATTACATTACCCCATTACATGACCCATTACATGACCCAATTACATTACTCCATTACATTAGCCCATTACATTACCCATTACATTACCCCATTACATTACCCATTGCATTAGCCCATTACATTATTACATTACTCCATCACATTACCCCATTACATTACCCCACTACATTACCCCATTACATTACCCATTACATTACCCCGATACATTACCCGTTACATTACCCCATTACCCATTACATTACCCCATTACATTACCCAATTACATTACCCCATTGCATTACCCCAATACATTACCCCGGTACATTACCCCATTACCCATTACATTACCCCGTTACATTGCCCCATTACCCATTACATTACCCCATTACATTACCCCATTACATTACCCCGTTACATAACCCATTACATCACCCCATTACATTACCACATTACATTATTACATTACATTACCCATTACATTACCCCATTACATTACCCATTGCATTAGCCCATTACATTACTCCATCACATTATTACATTACTCCATTACATTACCCAGTACATCACCCCATTACATTACCCATTACATTACCCCCATTACCCATTACATTACCCCATTACACTACCCCATTACATTACCCCGTTACATTACCCCGTTACATTACCCCGGTACATTACCCCATTACCCATTACATTACCCCATTACATTACCCTGTTACATTACCAATTACATCACCCCATTACATTACCCCATTACATTATTACATTAAATTACATTACCCCATTACATTACCCCATTACATTACCCCATTACATTACCCAATTACATTACTCCATTACATTAGCCCATTACATTACCCATTACATTACCCATTACATTACCCCGGTACATTACCTCATTACCCATTACATTACCCCGTTGCATTACCCCGTTACATTACCATTTACATCAGCCCATTACATTACCCCATTACATTATTACATTACATTACATTACCCCATTACATTACCCCATTACATTACCCCATTACATTACCCAATTACATTACTCCATTACATTAGCCCATTAAATTACCCATTACATTACCCATTACATTACCCCATTACATTACCCATTACATTAGCCCATTACATTACCCCATCACATTATTACATTACCCCATTACATTACCCCATCACATTACCCCGATTACATTACTCAATTACATTATTACATTACCCCATTGCATTACCCCATTACATTATTTCACTCCATTACATTACATTACTCCATTACATTATTACATTACTCCATTACATTACCCCATTACATTACCCATTACATTACCCCATTACATTACCCATTACATTACCCCGTTACATTACTCCATTACATTATTACATTACTCCATTACATTACCCCATTGCATTACCCCAGTACATTATATCACTCCATTACATTACATTACAACACTCATTACATTACTCCATTACATTACTCCATTACATTATTACATTACTCCATTATATTACCCCATTACATTACCCCATTGCATTACCCCAGTACATTATATCACTCCATTACATTACATTACATCACTCCATTACATTACTCCATTACATTATTACATTACTCCATTACATCTCAACAGGCTCCTACATAAAATATATCATTGGCTGTTTGCTGTAGTGTCATGTTATTGTAGGTTAAGATATCTTTTTCCTTGACTTATTTTATCAGTAGACTATATGATATTAAAATGTTACTCAAAGTGTTATGTTGCAATAATAATGCCCTGTATATATTAGTTATGTTGCAATAATAATGCCCTGTATATATTAGTTATGTTGCAATAATAATGCCCTGTATATATTAGTTATGTTGCAATAATAATGCCCTGTATATATTAGTTATGTTGCAATAATAATGCCCTGTATATATTAGTTATGTTGCAATAATAATGCCCTGTATATATTAGTTATGTTGCAATAATAATGCCCTGTATATATTAGTTATGTTGCAATAATAATGCCCTGTATATATTAGTTATGTTGCCAGTGATGTCTGGTGAGGACCTGCCTTACAACAGGCCTACAAGCCCTCAGTCCAGCCTCTGTCAGCCTATTGCGGACAGTCTGAGCACTGATGGAGGGATTGTGCGTTCCTGGTGTAACTCGGGCAGCTGATGCCATCCTGTATCTGTCCTGCAGGTGTGATGTTTGGATGTATCGATCCTGTGCAGGTGTTGTTACACGTGGTCTGCCACGGCGAGGACAATCTGATTCACTGGGTCACAGTTCTACA
>NC_034175.2:78372278-78382278 GCF_002021735.2 Oncorhynchus kisutch | reverse complement strand
ACCCTGTGAATATAGACACTCTGTGAATGGACGTGGGGGGAGGTGTGTGTGTTCATATAGACACCCTGTGAATATAGACACTCTGTGAATGGACGTGGGGGAGGTGTGTGTGTTCATATGGACACCCTGTGAATATAGACACCCTGTGAATATAGACACCCTGTGAATATAGACACCCTGTGAATATAGACACCCTGTGAATATAGACACTCTGTGAATGGACGTGGGGGAGGTGTGTGAGTTCATATAGACACCCTGTGAATATAGACACTCTGTGAATGGACGTGGGGGAGGTGTGTGTGTTCATATAGACACCCTGTGAATGGACGTGGGGGAGGTGTGTGTGTTCATATAGACACCCTGTGAATATAGACACCCTGTGAATGGACGTGGGGGAGGTGTGGGTGTTCATATGGACACCCTGTGAATATAGACATCCTGTGAATATAGACACCCTGTGAATGGACGTGGGGTAGGTGTGTGTGTTCATATAGACACCCTGTGAATGGATGTGGGGGAGGTGTGTGAGTTCATATAGACACCCTGTGAATATAGACACTCTGTGAATGGACGTGGGGGAGGTGTGTGTGTTCATATAGACACCCTGTGAATATAGACACCCTGTGAATATAGACACCCTGTGAATGGACGTGGGGGAGGTGTGTGTGTTCATATAGACACCCTGTGAATATAGACACCCTGTGAATATAGACACCCTGTGAATGGATGTGGGGGAGGTGTGTGTGTTCATATAGACACCCTGTGAATGGACGTGGGGGAGGTGTGTGTGTTCATATAGACACCCTGTGAATGGACGTGGGGGAGGTGTGTGTGGGGGTATGAGAGCGAGGGAGTCTATTTCCACTTCCTTTTTTGTGTGGATATGCATCTGTAGGCGACTCTCTACTTCATGTGTTCTGGTGGCTTGGGTGTACTGAGACAGGAAAGCAAAACAAGTCAACAGTTTGGACACACCTACTCATTCAAGGGTTTCTTTAGTTTGGACACACCTACTCATTCAAGGGTTTCTTTAGTTTGGACACACCTACTCATTCAAGGGTTTCTTTAGTTTGCACACACCTACTCATTCAAGGGTTTCTTTAGTTTGGACACACCTACTCATTCAAGGGTTTCTTTAGTTTGGACACACCTACTCATTCAAGGGTTTCTTTAGTTTGGACACACCTACTCATTCAAGGGTTTCTTTAGTTTGGACACACCTACTCATTCAAGGGTTTCTTTAGTTTGGACACACCTACTCATTCAAGGGTTTCTTTAGTTTGGACACACCTACTCATTCAAGGGTTTCTTTAGTTTGGACACACCTACTCATTCAAGGGTTTCTTTAGTTTGGACACACCTACTCATTCAAGGGTTTCTTTAGTTTGGACACACCTACTCATTCAAGGGTTTCTTTAGTTTGGACACACCTACTCATTCAAGGGTTTCTTTAGTTTGGACACACCTACTCATTCAAGGGTTTCTTTAGTTTGGACACACCTACTCATTCAAGGGTTTCTTTAGTTTGGACACACCTACTCATTCAAGGGTTTCTTTAGTTTGACTATTTTCTACATTGTAGAATTATAGTGAATACATCTAAACTAGGAAATAACACATATGGAATCATGTAGGGACCCCAAAAAAGTGTTAAACAAAATATATTTGAGATTTTTCAAAGTAACTACACTTTGCCTTGATGACAACTTACACACTCTTTTCCAACTGTCTTGAAGGAGTTCCCACATATTCTGAGCACTTGTTGGCTGCTTTTCTTTCACTCTGCGGTCCAACTCATCCCAAACCATCTCAAATTGGGTTGAGATCGGGTGATTGCAGAGGCCAGGTCATCTGATGTAGCACTCCATTACTCTCCTTCCTAGTAAAATAGCCCTTACACGGCCTGGAGGTGTGTGGGGTCATTGTCCTGTTGAAAAACAAATGATAGAGGGACTAAGCCCAAACCAGATGGGATGACGTATCGCTGCAGAATGCTGTGGTAGCCATGCTGGTTAAGTGTGCCTTCAATTCTAAATAAATCACTGACAGGATCACTGGCAAAGCACCCCAACACCATCACACCTCCTCCTCCATGCTTCACGGTGGGAACCAAACATGCGGAGATGTCATCCTTTCACCGACTCTGCGTCTCACAAAGACACGGCCGTTGGAACCAAAAATCTCATCAGACATAAGGACAGATTTCCACAAGTCTAATGTCCATTGCTCATGTTTCTTGTGTCTTGGCTCAAGGAAGTCTCTTCTTATTATTGGTGTCCTTTAGTAGTGGTTTCTTTGCAGCAATTCGACCATGACGGCCTGATTCACGCACTCTCCTCTGAACAGTTGATGTTGAGATAAGTCTGTTACTTGAACTCCATGAAGCATTTATTTGGGCTGCATTCTGAGGCTGGTAACTCTAATGAACTTATCCTCTGCAGCAGAGGTAACTCTGGGTCTTCCTTTCTTGTGGCCTCATGAGAGCCAGTTTCATCATAGTGCCTGATGGACTTTGCAGCTGCACTTGAAGAAACTTCTAAAGTTCATGAAATGTTCCGGATTGACTGACTTTCATGTCTTAAAGTAATGATGAACTGTCATTTCTCTTTGCTTATTTGAGCTGTTCTTGCCATAATATGGGACTCGGTCTTTTACCAAATAGGGCTATCTTCTGTATACCACCCCTACCTTGTCACAACACAACTGATGGGCTCAAATGCATTAAGATGGAGAGAAATTCCACAAATTAACTTAACAGGGCACACCTGTTGATTGAAATGCATTCCAGGTGACTACCTCATGAAGCGGGTTGAGAGAATGCCAAGAGCGTGCAAAGCTGTCAAGGCAAAGGGTGTCTACTTTGAAGAATCTCAAATTGTGATTTGTTTCATAGTTTTTTGGTTACTACATGATTCCATATGTGTTATTTCCTAGTTTTGATGTCTTCACTATTATTCCACAACATAGGAAATAGCAGAAATTAAGAAAAACCCTTGAATGAGTAGGTGTGTCCAACCTTTTCACTGATACTATATATATATATATATATATATAATTATTTTCCTCAAGTGTGAAACAGCCAATGTCATTTTCATGGTCAATACCACCATCTAGAGGCAGTGGACTCAAGAGACCTAAAATCATGGTACTGGGGCAGCAGGGTAGCCTAGTGGTTAGAGCATTGGACTAGTAACCTAAAGGTTGCAAGTTCAAACCCCTGATCTGACAAGGTACAAATCTGTCGTTCTGCCCCTGAACAGGCAGTTAACCCACTGTTCCTAGGCTGTCATTGAAAATAAGAATTTGTTCTTAACTGACTTGCCTAGTTAAATGAAGGTAAAAAGACACATTACATTCATTATAATATATATGGTAGTATATAAAAAGTATGTGAGCCCTTTGGAATTACCTGGATTTCTGCATAAATTGGTCATAAAATTTGATCTGATCATCATCTAAATCACAACAACAGACAAAGACAGTTTAAACTAATAAACAATAATACGTTTTCATGTCTTTATTGAACACACCATGTAAACATTCACAGTGCAGGGTGGGAAAAGTAACCCTTGGATTTAATAACTGGTTGACCCTCTTGGCAGCAAATAACCTCAACCAAACGTTTTCTGTAGTTGCGGATGAGACCTGCACAAGGGTCAGGAGGAATTTTGGACCATTCCTCTTTACAAAACTGTTTCAGTTCAGCAATATTCTTGGGATGTCTGGTGTGAACAGGTCACAGCATCTCAATCAGGTTGAGGTCAGGACTCTGACTGGGCCACTCCAGAAGGTGTATTTTCTTCTGTTGAAGCCATTCTGTTGTTGATTTACTTCCGTGTTTTGGGTCGTTGTCCTGTTGCATCACCCAACTTCTGTTGAGCTTCAATTGGTGGACAGATAGCCTTACATTCTCCTGCAAAGTGTCTTGATAAACTTGGGAATTTATTTTTTCATCAATGACAGCAAGCGGTCCCTGAGGCAGCAAAGCAGCCCCAAACCATGATTCTCCCTCCACCATACTTTACAGTTGGGATTTTGTATTTACCTTACCAGGTAAGTTGACTGAGAACACGTCCTCATTTACAGCAAAGACCTGGGGAATAGTTACAGGGGAGAGGAGGAATAATTAGACAACGACCTGGGGAATAGTTACAGGGGAGAGGAGGGGGATGAATGAGCCAATTGTAAGCTGGGGATGATTAGGTGTTAGTGATGGTTTGAGGGCCAGATTGGGAATTTAGCCAGGACACCAGGGTTAACACCACTACTCTTACGATAAGTCCAATGGAATCTTTAATGACCTCAGAGAGTCAGGACACCCGTTTAACATCCCATCCAAAAGATGGCACCCTACACAGGGCAGTGTCATTAAGAAAACAAATTTAGACCGGAGGAAAGAGTGCCTCCTACTGGCCCTCCAACACCACTTCGAGCAGAATCTGGTCTCCCATCCAGGGACCAACCCTACTTAGCTTCAGAAGCAAGCCAGCAGTGGGATGCAGGGTGGTATGCTGCTGACCAGGACCAACCCTGCTTAGATTCAGAAGCAAGCGGTGGTATGCTGCTGGCCAGGACCAACCCTGCTTAGCTTCAGAAGCAAGCCAGCAGTGGGATGCAGGGTGGTATGCTGCTGGCCAGGACCAACCCTACTTAGCTTCAGAAGCAAGCCAGCAGTGGGATGCAGGGTGGTATGCTGCTGGCCAGGACCAACCCTACTTAGCTTCAGAAGCAAGCCAGCAGTGGGATGCAGGGTGGTATGCTGCTGAGGTTTTGCTGTTGGTGTGCTGTGCCTTTTTTTCTCCTTCCAAACAACTCAACTGTAGTTTCATCTGTCCACAGAATATTTTGCCAGTAGCGCTGTGGAACATCCAGGTGCTCTTTTGCAAACTTCAGACGTGCATATTCTTCATCCCTTTACACTTGTGTCTATAAGGTAGTAGTTGTGGAATTGTTAGGTTAGATTACTCGTTGGTTATTACTGCATTGTCGGAACTAGAAGCACAAGCATTTCGCTACACTCGCATTAACATCTGCTAACCATGTGTATGTGATCAATAAAATTTGATTTGACAAACAAGACGAGCTGGCTACGGACAAACAGAGAACACAGGTATAAATACATAGGGGATAATGGGGAAGATGGGTGACACCTGGAGGGGGTGGAGACAATCACAAGGACAGGTGAAACAGATCAGGGTGTGACAAAGACAGAGAAAGACAATAGAACAGTTTTAAACAAATTAATTTCTTCAAAAATGAAGGAGGCGAGAGAGAGAGAGATATGTAATCATATTTTTTTCACTTTCACTTACTTAGCCACCCAATGCAGCTAGCTAGTTTAGCCTACTCAAACGCCCTGCTAGGATGCATAGAGAGATGCTATGTATCCTAGCTGGCTACGGCTATCCAACCCTGGAACTCTTCCAAGTCAAGGTAAGCTTTTGGTTTTATTCATTTGTTGCAACTGCTAAACTGCTTGCTGACTGTACACTGTACACTGTTTAGACTTATGATTACATTGCTAACTGTACACTGTTAGACTTATGATTACATTGCTAATTGTACACTGTACACTGTTAGACTTATGATTACATTGCTAATTGTACACTGTACACTGTTAGACTTATGATTACATTGCTAACTGTACACTGTTAGACTTATGATTACATTGCTAACTGTACACTGTTAGACTTATGATTACATTGCTAACTGTACGGGACCGGGATTACTAACGCATTAGTTCTAGTAGCTCATGTTGACGTGACATTAGCTAATATGGTGTCAACGATGTAGGCTCTGTAGCGGTTAGCGGTTATGATATGAAGGTTTGGCTTGGAATGTTTTTTTTTCCCCGCCTGGTCACAGACAGCTGATATTTTATGCACTAAAGTCCACAAGTGAAGGGAAAAGGTGAGAGAAAGAGAGCGAAGGAAGAAGAAGGAGTTATCCAATGAGGGATTACATTGTTTGCTATGATTTGATTACATTGGGTGCTATGAAAGTGAACTGTGTTTGCGTGTCAATGACGGCCTAGGAACAGTGGGTTAACTGGTCTAGGAACAGTGGGTTAACTGGTCTAGGAACAGTGGGTTAACTGGTCTAGGAACAGTGGGTTAACTGCCTGTTCAGGGGCAGAACGACAGAATTGTACCTTGTCAACTCAGGGGTTTGAACTTGCAACCTTCCGGTTACTAGTCCATTGCTCTAACCACTAGGCTACCCTGCCGCCCCAATGTGATGAGGGGTGTATTCATTCTGCTGATTCTGTTTAAAAACATTTCTTAAACAGAAGCAAACGGGAACAAAACAGGGATAAACATACCTGAATTTGTCCAATAGAAACTCTCATTTGCAACGGTTATGATTACATCCTAGACCAGCTAGATGCAGACAAGATTGTGCAAGGTGATATTAAATGGCGCGGCAGGTAGCCATGTGGTTAGAGTGTAGAGGCGGCAGGTAGCCATGTGGTTAGAGTGTAGAGGCGGCAGGTAGCGATGTGGTTAGAGTGTAGAGGCGGCAGGTAGCCATGTGGTTAGAGTTTAGAGGCGGCAGGTAGCCATGTGGTTAGAGTGTAGAGGCGGCAGGTAGCCATGTGGTTAGAGTGTAGAGGAGGCAGGTGGCCATGTGGTTAGAGTGTAGAGGCGGCAGGTAGCCATGTGGTTAGAGTGTAGAGGAGGCAGGTGGCCATGTGGTTAGAGTGTAGAGGCGGCAGGTAGCCATGTGGTTAGAGTGTAGAGGCGGCAGGTAGCCATGTGGTTAGAGTGTAGAGGCGGCAGGTAGCTATGTGGTTAGAGTGTAGAGGCGGCAGGTAGCCATGTGGTTAGAGTGTAGAGGAGGCAGGGTAGTCTAGTGGTTAGTGTGTAGAGGAGGTAGGTAGCCATGTGGTTAGAGTGTGGAGGCGGCAGGTAGCCATGTGGTTAGAGTGTAGAGGAGGCAGGGTAGTCTAGTGGTTAGAGTGTAGAGGAGGTAGGTAGCCATGTGGTTAGAGTGTGGAGGCGGCAGGTAGCCATGTGGTTAGAGCATTGGGCCAGTAACCGAAAGG
Organism: Oncorhynchus kisutch; assembly: GCF_002021735.2. Lineage (NCBI taxonomy): Eukaryota > Metazoa > Chordata > Actinopteri > Salmoniformes > Salmonidae > Oncorhynchus > Oncorhynchus kisutch. Next base: position 78,375,233 of record NC_034175.2, on the reverse strand, counting down.
TTGCTGGATTTAATCCCTGAGCTGACAAGGTAAAAAATCTATCGTTCTGCCCCTGAGCAAAATGGTTAACCCAGTGTTCCCTGGGCGCTGAAGATGTCGATTAAGGCAGCCCCCCCGCGCCTCTCTGATACAGAGAGCGTTAAATGCAGAAGACACATTTCAGTTGAATACATTCAGTTGGACAACTGACTTAAACTGTCAATGTCTGTCACCCTCGACCTGTGTTGTAAACTTTTTCATAGGCTGGGTTATTGTAACCTCATGATGGGTACAGGGAACATTATAGATATCATGTAGTAGCTTAAACCTGTCACTGTTACATTGAACTGGGTGAATATGAATGACAGTAACCTAACGCTATCACTTAAATGGTCTAAGAGAAGCAGCTTAAATGGTCTAAGAGAAGCAGCTTAAATGGTCTAAGAGAAGTAGCTTAAATGGTCTAAGAGAAGTAGCTTAAAAGAAGAAGAAGAAAAGCATGAAAATGTTTTAAAGTGGGTCATCTGCGATCACAAGTCACAACTAATAATGTAAAAGGGTGTTCACACTTCGCCGTCTTAGTCCTGGGCTAAGAGAGATTTTAGTCCTGGGCTAAGAGCCGTCTTGGTCCTGGGCTAAGAGCCGTCTTAGTCCTGTGCTAAGAGAGATTTTAGTCCTGGGCTAAGAGCCGTCTTGGTCCTGGGCTAAGAGAGATTTTAGTCCTGGGCTAAGAGCCGTCTTGGTCCTGGGCTAAGAGCCGTCTTAGTCCTGGGCTAAGAGAGATTTTAGTCCTGGGCTAAGAGCCGTCTTGGTCCTGGGCTAAGAGAGATTTTAGTCCTGGGCTAAGAGCCATCTTGGTCCTGGGCTAAGAGCCGTCTTAGTCCTGGGCTAAGAGAGATTTTAGCCCGGGGCTAAGAGCCGTCTTAGTCCTGGGCTAAGAGCCGTCTTAGTCCTGGGCTAAGAGAGATTTTAGCCCGGGGCTAAGAGCCTTCTTAGTCCTGGGCTAAGGGAGATTTTAGCCCGGGGCTAAGAGCCTTCTTAGTCCTGGGCTAAGGGAGATTTTAGACCGGGGCTAAGAGCCTTCTTAGCCCCGGTCACCCAAGTCAGAGACTCCAGTCACCCAAGTCAGAGACTCCAGTCACCCAAGTCAGAGACTCCGGTCACCCGAGTCAGAGACTCCAGTCACCCAAGTCAGAGACTCCAGTCACCCAAGTCAGAGACTCCAGTCACCCAAGTCAGAGACTCCAGTCACCCTAGTCAGAGACTCCAGTCCCCCAAGTCAGAGACTCCAGTCACCCAAGTCAGAGACTCCAGTCACCCAAGTCAGAGACTCCAGTCACCCTAGTCAGAGACTCCAGTCCCCCAAGTCAGAGACTCCAGTCCCCCAAGTCAGAGACTCCAGTCCCCCAAGTCAGAGACTCCAGTCACCCAAGTCAGAGACTCCAGTCACCCTAGTCAGAGACTCCAGTCCCCCAAGTCAGAGACTGTTTTCTCTGCTACCGCCAGGCAAGCTCTACCCAGAGTGCCAAGTCTAGGTCCAAAAGGCTCCTTAACAGCTTCTAGCCCCAAGCCATAAGACCACTGAACAATTAATCAAATGCCACAGGACTATTTACACTGACACCCCCCTCCATTTGTTTTTACACTGCTGCTACTTGCTGTTTATTATCTATGCATAGTCACTTCACCGACAAATGACCTCGACTAACCCGCACATTGACTCGGTACTGGTACCTCCTGTATATAGCCTCCACATTGACTCTGTACCGGTACCCCCTGTATATAGCCTCCACATTGACTCAATGACTCAATGAGTGAGCAGAGCCGAGCTAGTGAGACCCTATTGGTGCGTTCTATCATGTATTTGCATATTTCCCATGTGCAATAACTCAATCGCCCTTTTTTTTTTAAACACAATGTTTGGAAACTTTGGCAAAGAGTAAAGTCTACAAAACTTAGTCCACTCTTTCATAGTAACAGATTTTAGTTTTGGGAATAGAAAACTTTATTGAGATCAAATGTTGCAGAATGTCGGTCAAATTCCATCTCGTTCCATCTTCTCCTACCGCCAGCTGCTGGGCTTCCTCTCATCACCATATTTGGTAGTGAGTGGAAATGCCAAGCAGATGCTTCACATTTATACATCTGGTGAAATATCTGTCTCATTGTTCTATCTGTCCTAACGTCTTCTCACTTAGCCAACTAAAGCTGCAAACGCTGGTAAGGCAGAAAATGGTACATTTTCCTCAGTTTTCATAGCTTTTCTGTTGACATTTAATTTATCTACGATAATAATATCGAGGATTTCTCCTGAATCAGAAAAGTTGACGTCTCGTTCGTTCACAGCATTCTCTGTACAGGGGCAAGATTACATTTTAAAAAGTAAAACATTGTTTCTGATGTCGGACAGGCAGACAAGCAAAGTTTATACAAACCATCCCTGTTGGAAATGCTAGAAGCAGGAGGAAATAATGTGTTTCCCTCCCTCCCTCCCTCCCTCCCTCCCTCCCTCCCTCCCTCCCTCCCTCCCTCCCTCCCTCCCTCCCTCCCTCCCTCCCTCCCTCCCTCCCTCCCTACCTCCCTACCTTCCTTCCTACCTCCCTCCCTCCCTTCCTTCCTTCCTTCCTTCCTTCCTTCCTTCCTACCTACCTACCTCCCTCCCTCCCTCCCTTATTGCTTATAACATTGGTCGCGGTGTCAGAGATAGAATGTTGGCTGCATGTGGTGTTTGTCCGTTAGCCCTGGGCTTTGGAATGCAAGTGTGAATCCTTAGCCCAGGGTTAAAGCTTAGCCCAGGGTTAACAAATGCTTGTGTGAACACAGGCACAGGCTAAACTAGCCCAGGGCCGGTCTAGCCTTGGGCTAAGATAGACTGGGGCTAAGAACAATGCAGTGTGAAAAGGCCTTCAGAAGTTTTGAGTGGTCTTGCCTTCAGCACGCACATTAACTAGAAAATGACTGAAGTAAATGTGTGTG
>NC_034175.2:78224778-78359778 GCF_002021735.2 Oncorhynchus kisutch | reverse complement strand
CTACAACCATGTGATGTAAAAGCCATAACAAGTGAGTTTCCTCAATAACAATGTATAATCAATAACATCAAAGCCTGCACTGAAATCTAAACGTTAACAGCTCCAACTATCTGTGACCAACTATGTCGATATGGTCCTAAAAAACTATGTTTTATACATTTTATCATACACTGCAGAGGATGAGGAACAATTGGAAAGAAATTCTGCTTTGAAGTTTGATCAACTTGTAACCCCACTTTTTTTAGAAAATGGCCCTTGAATGTTTTGGTACGTGTACTGGAGAGCTCTTCTTTGTCTACACCCATTCAGTATCTTTCACCTCTTAAGCCTTGAAATCAACAATACAACTATCATCTTATTATCCATTGATTTTAACCATTTATCAGTCATCTGAGTCAGTGCTGAGTGCCTTTCTCTTTCCTGAAAGTTAGTAGTTCACGTTTTCTCTGAAAGGGGCAGCAAACTGATTGGGTGGCTGTTAGAGCCCCCTCATAATGTAGCAAACTGATTGGGTGGCTGTTAGAGCCCCCTCATAATGTAGCCTACTGTTCTCACTGTTAGAGCCCCCTCACTTGGTGGTGCACATGTAGCCTACAGCCTGTTTTTAAGAGAAATGTAATCATCAAATATTGTAAGAGCTTTCATTGTCTGCCTATATGCCCCATTTAAGTTATCCTTCGATTCTGACTTGGTGAACAGGGAGAATACTGTAAGAGTAGCCCATGTTCTGAATCTTGTCACTGCACATTTCAAAAGTGCTGAACGAAAAGTTACTTTTGTCCTAGTTCACTCATTATGCCATAGTTTGTACATCTCAATTGTCATTAGAAACCACATTTGTTTAAGCAAGTCAGTCAAGCCAGCTTAGTTTTTTTTTTAAGGCGGTAAATGAGGCTGAATGAACTGTTTTCGCTGCCAGACGAGGCTCCGCTGATTGCCAGGTGTAGCGGTGGTAAGGATTCACTCCATGGTGCTGAAAAGAAACATCTGTTGTTGGAACAGCTTTATGTAGGCCCTAACAGTATAATGCTATTAATGTACTGTTTAGTGTTGTCTAGTGGCTTTGCTGGCATCTAAAGAAAAGAAAATGTTGAGTTTGCACCACCAAGATTTACCACTGGGAATATCTAAGGCTGTGTGTGGTACAAAGGCCCCCCACTATTCCCTTAGGGGTCAAAAGTAGTCCACTATATAGGGAATAGGGTGCAATTTGGGACTCATAGTAAGACTGATAAACTCTCAAATGAGCAGCTGGTTTGCTGGTCTGTGAACTCTCAACACTAATCTTTCTTTCTCTCTCTCTCTCTCTCTCTCTCTCTCTCTCTCTCTCTCTCTCTCTCTCTCTCTCTCTCTCTCTCTCTCTCTCTCTCTCTCTCTCTCTCTCTCTCTCTCTCTCTCTCTCTCTCTCTCTCTCTCTCTCTCTCTCTCTCTCTCTCTCTCTCTCTCTCTCTCTCTCTCTCTCTCTCTCTCTCTCTCTCTCTCTCTCTCTCTCTCTCTCTCTCTCTCTCTCTCTCTCTCTCTCTCTCTCTCTCTCTCTCTCTCTCTCTCTCTCTCTCTCTCTCTCTCTCTCTCTCTCTCTCTCTCTCTCTCTCTCCCCTTCTCACAACTTCTCTGATCTGACTGTTTGGTAGGTTTCATGCTTGATTGTTGATTGTTTCCAATCCGATATTTCTGAGACCCTTATTAAAATGATGCAATGCCTTCTTACCGGGGCTAGTGAACCGTTAAATGAGATTGTTTCCTTCCCTGCCCACTGATGGTTGTAATGATGTTTCTGGACTTTAGACTGAAGGATCAGGGAGGCAGAGAGATCCAATAACTTAGTGATTAAGTTGTGCTTGCTGAAAGCACAACCTTTTAGAAACTGTTCATACTTCTTCTCTTTTCGCTGCCAAAACTGTAAAAGCTAATCGCCACCAAAACAACAGCTTGACTGCCACTGGTCAATTCTGCTTGGAAAAACAAACCTTTTGATACTTATACTTCTCATAGTACAACCATAACTCTACACCTACCAGCCTATATGAGTGACAGAACACTGAGCCAATCACAGAGCGACAAGATAAGATTACCAACCCTTACGCTCTGTATCATCTACTGGCTGCCCCTCCACCACAGAAAGCACTGAGCTAGACTGAAACACCTGCATTTTGGTACTGCCGTACTCAGGCAAAAGAGAGGAGCATGTTTGTATACATCTTAATTTTTTATTTAAAAGAAAATGTACATTGTTTTCAAACTATGTGACACGTATTAATGCCAACATAACATGCAAAATATTAAAAAATAAATAAAATATATATACATATTTTTTTTACATTTTTTATTTATTTTAGCTAGAAATAGCAGGTTGGATATTCCACTGCCTCATCATACTAATATACTACGCAGAGTGACTCAGACAAGGGATTTCCAGATCAAAATTCCCATGTAAAGAACTTACATCTGTTCTGCGTAAATGGTTCTTCTCATTTACAAATTAAATCACCTTACGTCCTAGATCTACAGATTATGTCATTCCACAGTTCGACTTGGGGGGGAAAAAGGAGCAGGGAAAATAGCCACAATTTAATAATTCCTTAATTACAGGAACCATTTTCCTCCTGTTGAGTTTCACAGCAGTCCACTGACAAGAGACTTGGTCTACATGAAGATCAGACCATTATCAATTTCCCCCCCTCTTAAAATGGTGGCTAATGTAATGAAGCGTTTAACTTAAAGGGATTCAGATGTGGCTGGAGTAGATCTAACCGTGACCAGGAGCAGTCCATCAGTCAGAGAGCTGAACCGGGAGCAGTCAGTCAGAGAGCTGAACCGGGAACAGTCCATCAGTCAGAGAGCTGAACCGGGAGCAGTCTGTCAGAGAGCTGAACCGGGAACAGTCCATCAGTCAGAGAGCTGAACCGGGAGCAGTCCATCAGTCAGAGAGCTGAACCGGGAGCAGTCTGTCAGAGAGCTGAACCGGGAGCAGTCTGTCAGAGAGCTGAACCGGGAGCAGTCTGTCAGAGAGCTGAACCGGGAGCAGTCTGTCAGAGAGCTGAACCGGGAGCAGTCTGTCAGAGAGCTGAACCGGGAGCAGTCTGTCAGAGAGCTGAACCGGGAGCAGTCTGTCAGAGAGCTGAACCGGGAGCAGGACTAACACACATTATAGCAGCAGTACAAGAGGTAAGTCACATTCAGACATCCAGCGGCTAGCTGACTGGTCTCTGGCCTGACTGGTCTCTGGCTGACTGGTCTCTGGCTGACTGGTCTCTGGCTGACTGGTCTCTGACTGACTGGTCTCTGAACTGACTGGTCTCTGGCTGACTGGTCTCTGGCTGACTGGTCTCTGGGCTGACTGGTCTCTGGCTGACTGGTCTCTGGCGGACTGGTCTCTGGCTGACTGGTCTCTGACTGACTGGTCTCTGACTGACTGGTCTCTGGACTGACTGGTCTCTGACTGACTGGTCTCTGACTGACTGGTCTCTGGCTGACTGGTCTCTGACTGACGGTCTCTGACTGACTGTCTCTGACTGACTGGTCTCTGACTGACTGGTCTCTGGTGACTGGTCTCTGACTGACTGGTCTCTGGACTGACTGTCTCTGGCTGACTGGTCTCTGACTGACTGGTCTCTGACTGACTGGTCTCTGACTGACTGGTCTCTGACTGACTGGTCTCTGACTGACTGGTCTCTGACTGACTGGTCTCTGACTGACTGGTCTCTGACTGACTGGTCTCTGACTGACTGGTCTCTGGCTGACTGGTCTCTGACTGACTGGTCTCTGACTGACTGGTCTCTGACTGACTGGTCTCTGACTGACTGGTCTCTGGCTGACTGGTCTCTGACTGACTGGTCTCTGACTGACTGGTCTCTGGCTGACTGGTCTCTGACTGACTGGTCTCTGACTGACTGGTCTCTGGCTGACTGGTCTCTGACTGACTGGTCTCTGGCTGACTGGTCTCTGACTGACTGGTCTCTGACTGACTGGTCTCTGGCTGACTGGTCTCTGACTGACTGGTCTCTGACTGACTGGTCTCTGACTGACTGGTCTCTGACTGACTGGTCTCTGACTGACTGGTCTCTGGCTGACTGGTCTCTGACTGACTGGTCTCTGACTGACTGGTCTCTGGCTGACTGGTCTCTGACTGACTGGTCTCTGACTGACTGGTCTCTGGCTGACTGGTCTCTGACTGACTGGTCTCCGAATGACTTCCAACCAACTGAGTTAGTCACAAAGGAGAAGAAAAACCATAAACAAAACAAATGCTCTTTGCACTCTTTTACTTTGTTATGGAACATTAAAAACACAGAAATAGAATCTAACAGCAGACCTGCAACACAAATAAACCAGTGTTAGTTTGGAGCAACACTGCCCCTAGCGGCTAAACTCAGTGAGGCCACTGTCTAAATTAGGATCTCTGGTGTGCTGAGTGGAGCAACACTGCCCCCTAGCTGCTAAACTCAGTGAGGCCACTGTCTAAATTAGGATCTCTGGTGTGCTGTGTGGAGCAACACTGCCCCCTAGCTGCTAAACTCAGTGAGGCCACTGTCTAAATTAGGATCTCTGGTGTACTGAGTGGAGCAACACTGCCCCCTAGCTGCTAAACTCAGTGAGGCCACTGTCTAAATTAGGATCTCTGGTGTGCTGAGTGGAGCAACACTGCCCCCTAGCGGCTAAACTCAGTGAGGCCACTGTCTAAATTAGGATCTCTGGTGTGCTGAGTGGAGCAACACTGCCCCCTAGCTGCTAAACTCAGTGAGGCCACTGTCTAAATTAGGATCTCTGGTGTGCTGTGTGGAGCAACACTGCCCCCTAGCTGCTAAACTCAGTGAGGCCACTGTCTAAATTAGGATCTCTGGTGTGCTGTGTGGAGCAACACTGCCCCCTAGCTGCTAAACTCAGTGAGGCCACTGTCTAAATTAGGATCTCTGGTGTGCTGTGTGGAGCAACACTGCCCCCTAGCTGCTAAACTCAGTGAGGCCACTGTCTAAATTAGGATCTCTGGTGTACTGAGTGGAGCAACACTGCCCCCTAGCGGCTAAACTCAGTGAGGCCACTGTCTAAATTAGGATCTCTGGTGTGCTGAGTGGAGCAACACTGCCCCCTAGCTGCTAAACTCAGTGAGGCCACTGTCTAAATTAGGATCTCTGGTGTGCTGTGTGGAGCAACACTGCCCCCTAGCTGCTAAACTCAGTGAGGCCACTGTCTAAATTAGGATCTCTGGTGTGCTGAGTGGAGCAACACTGCCCCCTAGCTGCTAAACTCAGTGAGGCCACTGTCTAAATTAGGATCTCTGGTGTGCTGTGTGGAGCAACACTGCCCCCTAGCTGCTAAACTCAGTGAGGCCACTGTCTAAATTAGGATCTCTGGTGTGCTGTGTGGAGCAACACTGCCCCCTAGCTGCTAAACTCAGTGAGGCCACTGTCTAAATTAGGATCTCTGGTGTGCTGTGTGGAGCAACACTGCCCCCTAGCTGCTAAACTCAGTGAGGCCACTGTCTAAATTAGGATCTCTGGTGTGCTGAGTGGAGCAACACTGCCCCCTAGCTGCTAAACTCAGTGAGGCCACTGTCTAAATTAGGATCTCTGGTGTGCTGAGTGGAGCAACACTGCCCCCTAGCTGCTAAACTCAGTGAGGCCACTGTCTAAATTAGGATCTCTGGTGTGCTGTGTGGAGCAACACTGCCCCCTAGCTGCTAAACTCAGTGAGGCCACTGTCTAAATTAGGATCTCTGGTGTGCTGAGTGGAGCAACACTGCCCCCTAGCTGCTAAACTCAGTGAGGCCACTGTCTAAATTAGGATCTCTGGTGTGCTGTGTGGAGCAACACTGCCCCCTAGCTGCTAAACTCAGTGAGGCCACTGTCTAAATTAGGATCTCTGGTGTGCTGTGTGGAGCAACACTGCCCCCTAGCGGCTAAACTCAGTGAGGCCACTGTCTAAATTAGGATCTCTGGTGTGCTGTGTGGAGCAACACTGCCCCCTAGCTGCTAAACTCAGTGAGGCCACTGTCTAAATTAGGATCTCTGGTGTGCTGTGTGGAGCAACACTGCCCCCTAGCTGCTAAACTCAGTGAGGCCACTGTCTAAATTAGGATCTCTGGTGTGCTGAGTGGAGCAACACTGCCCCCTAGCTGCTAAACTCAGTGAGGCCACTGTCTAAATTAGGATCTCTGGTGTGCTGTGTGGAGCAACACTGCCCCCTAGCTGCTAAACTCAGTGAGGCCACTGTCTAAATTAGGATCTCTGGTGTGCTGTGTGGAGCAACACTGCCCCCTAGCTGCTAAACTCAGTGAGGCCACTGTCTAAATTAGGATCTCTGGTGTACTGTGTGGAGCAACACTGCCCCCTAGCTGCTAAACTCAGTGAGGCCACTGTCTAAATTAGGATCTCTGGTGTGCTGTGTGGAGCAACACTGCCCCCTAGCTGCTAAACTCAGTGAGGCCACTGTCTAAATTAGGATCTCTGGTGTGCTGAGTGGAGCAACACTGCCCCCTAGCTGCTAAACTCAGTGAGGCCACTGTCTAAATTAGGATCTCTGGTGTGCTGTGTGGAGCAACACTGCCCCCTAGCTGCTAAACTCAGTGAGGCCACTGTCTAAATTAGGATCTCTGGTGTGCTGTGTGGAGCAACACTGCCCCCTAGCTGCTAAACTCAGTGAGGCCACTGTCTAAATTAGGATCTCTGGTGTGCTGTGTGGAGCAACACTGCCCCCTAGCTGCTAAACTCAGTGAGGCCACTGTCTAAATTAGGATCTCTGGTGTGCTGTGTGGAGCAACACTGCCCCCTAGCTGCTAAACTCAGTGAGGCCACTGTCTAAATTAGGATCTCTGGTGTGCTGAGTGGAGCAACACTGCCCCCTAGCTGCTAAACTCAGTGAGGCCACTGTCTAAATTAGGATCTCTGGTGTGCTGAGTGGAGCAACACTGCCCCCTAGCTGCTAAACTCAGTGAGGCCACTGTCTAAATTAGGATCTCTGGTGTGCTGTGTGGAGCAACACTGCCCCCTAGCTGCTAAACTCAGTGAGGCCACTGTCTAAATTAGGATCTCTGGTGTGCTGAGTGGAGCAACACTGCCCCCTAGCTGCTAAACTCAGTGAGGCCACTGTCTAAATTAGGATCTCTGGTGTGCTGTGTGGAGCAACACTGCCCCCTAGCTGCTAAACTCAGTGAGGCCACTGTCTAAATTAGGATCTCTGGTGTGCTGAGTGGAGCAACACTGCCCCCTAGCTGCTAAACTCAGTGAGGCCACTGTCTAAATTAGGATCTCTGGTGTGCTGAGTGGAGCAACACTGCCCCCTAGCTGCTAAACTCAGTGAGGCCACTGTCTAAATTAGGATCTCTGGTGTGCTGAGTGGAGCAACACTGCCCCCTAGCTGCTAAACTCAGTGAGGCCACTGTCTAAATTAGGATCTCTGGTGTGCTGAGTGGAGCAACACTGCCCCCTAGCTGCTAAACTCAGTGAGGCCACTGTCTAAATTAGGATCTCTGGTGTGCTGAGTGGAGCAACACTGCCCCCTAGCTGCTAAACTCAGTGAGGCCACTGTCTAAATTAGGATCTCTGGTGTACTGAGTGGAGCAACACTGCCCCCTAGCTGCTAAACTCAGTGAGGCCACTGTCTAAATTAGGATCTCTGGTGTGCTGTGTGGAGCAACACTGCCCCCTAGCTGCTAAACTCAGTGAGGCCACTGTCTAAATTAGGATCTCTGGTGTGCTGTGTGGAGCAACACTGCCCCCTAGCTGCTAAACTCAGTGAGGCCACTGTCTAAATTAGGATCTCTGGTGTGCTGTGTGGAGCAACACTGCCCCCTAGCTGCTAAACTCAGTGAGGCCACTGTCTAAATTAGGATCTCTGGTGTGCTGAGTGGAGCAACACTGCCCCCTAGCTGCTAAACTCAGTGAGGCCACTGTCTAAATTAGGATCTCTGGTGTGCTGTGTGGAGCAACACTGCCCCCTAGCTGCTAAACTCAGTGAGGCCACTGTCTAAATTAGGATCTCTGGTGTGCTGAGTGGAGCAACACTGCCCCCTAGCTGCTAAACTCAGTGAGGCCACTGTCTAAATTAGGATCTCTGGTGTGCTGAGTGGAGCAACACTGCCCCCTAGCTGCTAAACTCAGTGAGGCCACTGTCTAAATTAGGATCTCTGGTGTGCTGAGTGGAGCAACACTGCCCCCTAGCTGCTAAACTCAGTGAGGCCACTGTCTAAATTAGGATCTCTGGTGTGCTGAGTGGAGCAACACTGCCCCCTAGCTGCTAAACTCAGTGAGGCCACTGTCTAAATTAGGATCTCTGGTGTGCTGAGTGGAGCAACACTGCCCCCTAGCTGCTAAACTCAGTGAGGCCACTGTCTAAATTAGGATCTCTGGTGTACTGAGTGGAGCAACACTGCCCCCTAGCTGCTAAACTCAGTGAGGCCACTGTCTAAATTAGGATCTCTGGTGTACTGAGTGGAGCAACACTGCCCCCTAGCTGCTAAACTCAGTGAGGCCACTGTCTAAATTAGGATCTCTGGTGTGCTGAGTGGAGCAACACTGCCCCCTAGCTGCTAAACTCAGTGAGGCCACTGTCTAAATTAGGATCTCTGGTGTGCTGAGTGGAGCAACACTGCCCCCTAGCTGCTAAACTCAGTGAGGCCACTGTCTAAATTAGGATCTCTGGTGTACTGAGTGGAGCAACACTGCCCCCTGGCGGCTAAACTTAGATACTGTACATTATTTAGACGTTACACCTTCATTCTGCCATGACACCACAGGTGAGCCAGAACACTAGCACTGTGCCCCAGAGTGCCATAATTCCATGACACCACAGATGAGCCAGGACACTAGCACTGTGCCATAATGCCATGACACCACAGGTGAGCCAGGACACTAGCACTGTGCCCCAGAGTGCCATAATGCCATGACACCACAGGTGAGCCAGGACACTAGCACTGTGCCCCAGAGTGCCATAATGCCATGACACCACAGGTGAGCCAGGACACTAGCACTGTGCCCCAGAGTGCCATAATGCCATGACACCACAGGTGAGCCAGGACACTAGCACTGTACCCCAGAGTGCCATAATGCCATGACACCACAGGTGAGCCAGGACACTAGCACTGTGCCCCAGAGTGCCATAATGCCATGACATCACAGGTGAGCCAGGACACTAGCACTGTGCCCCAGAGTGCCATAATGCCATGACACCACAGGTGAGCCAGGACACTAGCACTGTACCCCAGAGTGTCATAATGCCATGACACCACAGGTGAGCCAGGTCACTAGCACTGTGCCCCAGAGTGCCATAATGCCATGACATCACAGGTGAGCCAGGACACTAGCACTGTGCCCCAGAGTGCCATAATGCCATGACACCACAGGTGAGCCAGGACACTAGCACTGTGCCCCAGAGTGCCATAATGCCATGACACCACAGGTGAGCCAGGACACTAGCACTGTACCCCAGAGTGTCATAATGCCATGACACCACAGGTGAGCCAGGACACTAGCACTGTGCCCCAGAGTGCCATAATGCCATGACACCACAGGTGAGCCAGGACACTAGCACTGTGCCCCAGAGTGCCATAATGCCATGACACCACAGGTGAGCCAGGACACTAGCACTGTGCCCCAGAGTGCCATAATGCCATGACACCACAGGTGAGCCAGGACACTAGCACTGTGCCCCAGAGTGTCATAATGCCATGACACCACAGGTGAGCCAGGACACTAGCACTGTGCCCCAGAGTGCCATAATGCCATGACACCACAGGTGAGCCAGGACACTAGCACTGTGCCCCAGAGTGCCATAATGCCATGACACCACAGGTGAGCCAGGACACTAGCACTGTACCCCAGAGTGTCATAATGCCATGACACCACAGGTGAGCCAGGACACTAGCACTGTGCCCCAGAGTGCCATAATGCCATGACACCACAGGTGAGCCAGGACACTAGCACTGTACCCCAGAGTGTCATAATGCCATGACACCACAGGTGAGCCAGGACACTAGCACTGTGCCCCAGAGTGCCATAATGCCATGACACCGCAGGTGAGCCAGGACACTAGCACTGTACCCCAGAGTGCCATAATGCCATGACACCACAGGTTAGCCAGGACACTAGCACTGTGCCCCAGAGTGCCATAATGCCATGACACCACAGGTGAGCCAGGACACTAGCACTGTGCCCCAGAGTGCCATAATGCCATGACACCACAGGTGAGCCAGGACACTAGCACTGTGCCCCAGAGTGCCATAATGCCATGACACCACAGGTGAGCCAGGACACTAGCACTGTGCCCCAGAGTGCCATAATGCCATGACACCACAGGTGAGCCAGGACACTAGCACTGTACCCCAGAGTGCCATAATGCCATGACACCACAGGTTAGCCAGGACACTAGCACTGTGCCCCAGAGTGCCATAATGCCATGACACCACAGGTGAGCCAGGACACTAGCACTGTGCCCCAGAGTGCCATAATGCCATGACACCACAGGTGAGCCAGGACACTAGCACTGTGCCCCAGAGTGCCATAATGCCATGACACCACAGGTGAGCCAGGACACTAGCACTGTGCCCCAGAGTGCCATAATGCCATGACACCACTTACAAGCCCTTAACCAACAATGCAGTTCAAGAAATAGAGTTAAGAAAATATTTACTATCCTGCCGGTACAGCGTATAACCAGCCAGCTGTATGTTGATAGTGTTGTTCAGCCACGGCTCCGTGAAGCACAAGATGGTCGTTTAATCTTCCGCGTAGGTCATGTATTTTGCTTGCTAGCAGAATGGTAGGAAGTGGGGGTTTATTCGATCGCCTACGAAGTCTCAGAAAGCAGGCCGCCCTTTGGCCAATTGTTTTCCGCTTCCTCTTCACGCAAATCACGGGGATCTGGGCCTGTTCCCGAGAAAGCAGTATATCATTCTGTAAAATCACGGGGATCTGGGCCTGTTCCCGAGAAAGCAGTATATCATTCTGTAAAATCACGGGGATCTGGGCCTGTTCCCGAGAAAGCAGTATATCATTCTGTAAAATCACGGGGATCTGGGCCTGTTCCCGAGAAAGCAGTATATCATTCAAGTTGGCCTCGTCAGACTCGTTTAAGGGAAAAAAAGGATTCTGCCAGTCTGTGGTGAGTAATCACAGTCCTGATGTCCAGAAGATATTTTCGGTCATAAGAGACGGTAGCGGCAACATTATGTACAAAATAACTTTAAAAAACAAAAGTTGACAAAAAAAGCAAATGAACGAGCAAAAAACACAATCAGTTGGGGACAGGTAAAACGTCTGCCTTCTTCTCCGGCGCCATCTTGTATATCTGTGTGTGTCTGCCTTCTTCTCCGGCGCCATCTTGTATATCTGTGGGTGTCTGCCTTCTTCTCCGGCGCCATCTTGTATATCTGTGTGTGTCTGCCTTCTTCTCCGGCGCCATCTTGTATATCTGTGTGTGTCTGCCTTCTTCTCCGGCGCCATCTTGTATATCTGTGTGTGTCTGCCTTCTTCTCCGGTGCCATCTTGTATATCTGTGTGTGTCTGCCTTCTTCTCCGGCGCCATCTTGTATATCTGTGGGTGTCTGCCTTCTTCTCCGGCGCCATCTTGTATATCTGTGTGTGTCTGCCTTCTTCTCCGGCGCCATCTTGTATATCTGTGTGTGTCTGCCTTCTTCTCCGGCGCCATCTTGTATATCTGTGTGTGTCTGCCTTCTTCTCCGGCGCCATCTTGTATATCTGTGTGTGTCTGCCTTCTTCTCCGGCGCCATCTTGTATATCTGTGTGTGTCTGCCTTCTTCTCCGGCGCCATCTTGTATATCTGTGGGTGTCTGCCTTCTTCTCCGGCGCCATCTTGTATATCTGTGTGTGTCTGCCTTCTTCTCCGGCGCCATCTTGTATATCTGTGTGTGTCTGCCTTCTTCTCCGGCGCCATCTTGTATATCTGTGTGTGTCTGCCTTCTTCTCCGGCGCCATCTTGTATATCTGTGTGTGTCTGCCTTCTTCTCCGGCGCAATCTTGTATATCTGTGTGTGTCTGCCTTCTTCTCCGGTGCCATCTTGTATATCTGTGTGTGTCTGCCTTCTTCCCCGGCGCCATCTTGTATATCTGTGTGTGTCTGCCTTCTTCTCCGGCGCCATCTTGTATATCTGTGTGTGTCTGCCTTCTTCTCCGGTGCCATCTTGTATATCTGTGTGTGTCTGCCTTCTTCTCCGGCGCCATCTTGTATATCTGTGGGTGTCTGCCTTCTTCTCCGGCGCCATCTTGTATATCTGTGTGTGTCTGCCTTCTTCTCCGGCGCCATCTTGTATATCTGTGTGTGTCTGCCTTCTTCTCCGGCGCCATCTTGTATATCTGTGTGTGTCTGCCTTCTTCTCCGGCGCCATCTTGTATATCTGTGTGTGTCTGCCTTCTTCTCCGGCGCCATCTTGTATATCTGTGTGTGTCTGCCTTCTTCTCCGGCGCCATCTTGTATATCTGTGTGTGTCTGCCTTCTTCTCCGGCGCCATCTTGTATATCTGTGTGTGTCTGCCTTCTTCTCCGGCGCCATCTTGTATATCTGTGTGTGTCTGCCTTCTTCTCCGGCGCCATCTTGTATATCTGTGTGTGTCTGCCTTCTTCTCCGGCGCCATCTTGTATATCTGTGTGTGTCTGCCTTCTTCTCCGGCGCCATCTTGTATATCTGTGTGTGTCTGCCTTCTTCTCCGGCGCCATCTTGTATATCTGTGTGTGTCTGCCTTCTTCTCCGGTGCCATCTTGTATATCTGTGTGTGTCTGCCTTCTTCTCCGGCGCCATCTTGTATATCTGTGTGTGTCTGCCTTCTTCTCCGGCGCCATCTTGTATATCTGTGTGTGTCTGCCTTCTTCTCCGGTGCCATCTTGTATATCTGTGTGTGTCTGCCTTCTTCTCCGGCGCCATCTTGTATATCTGTGTGTGTCTGCCTTCTTCTCCGGCGCCATCTTGTATATCTGTCTATAGGTGTCTGCCTTCTTCTCCGGCGCCATCTTGTATATCTGTGGGTGTCTGCCTTCTTCTCCGGTGCCATCTTGTATATCTGTGGGTGTCTGCCTTCTTCTCTGGCGCCATCTTGTATATCTGTGTGTGTCTGCCTTCTTCTCCGGCGCCATCTTGTATATCTGTGTGTGTCTGCCTTCTTCTCCGGTGCCATCTTGTATATCTGTGTGTGTCTGCCTTCTTCTCCGACGCCATCTTGTATATCTGTGTGTGTCTGCCTTCTTCTCCGGCGCCATCTTGTATATCTGTCTATAGGTGTCTGCCTTCTTCTCCGGCGCCATCTTGTATATCTGTGGGTGTCTGCCTTCTTCTCCGGTGCCATCTTGTATATCTGTGGGTGTCTGCCTTCTTCTCCGGCGCCATCTTGTATATCTGTGTGTGTCTGCCTTCTTCTCCGGCGCCATCTTGTATATCTGTGTGTGTCTGCCTTCTTCTCCGGCGCCATCTTGTATATCTGTCTATAGGTGTCTGCCTTCTTCTCCGGCGCCATCTTGTATATCTGTCTATAGGTGTCTGCCTTCTTCTCCGGCGCCATCTTGTATATCTGTGTGTGTCTGCCTTCTTCTCCGGCGCCATCTTGTATATCTGTGTGTGTCTGCCTTCTTCTCCGGCGCCATCTTGTATATCTGTCTATAGGTGTCTGCCTTCTTCTCCGGCGCCATCTTGTATATCTGTCTATAGGGGTCTGCCTTCTTCTCCGGTGCCATCTTGTATATCTGTGGATGTCTGCCTTCTTCTCCGGCGCCATCTTGTATATCTGTGGGTGTCTGCCTTCTTCTCCGGCGCCATCTTGTATATCTGTGGGTGTCTGCCTTCTTCTCCGGCACCATCTTGTATATCTGTGGGTGTCTGCCTTCTTCTCCGGTGCCATCTTGTATATCTGTGTGTGTCTGTGACATGTAATCTGACATGTAATCTATGAACTTCAAATCTTACATGCACTGTAAATACAGTGGTGCAGCCTACCTTGAGAAAAGTGATATTCCAGCCCTCGTAGGTCAGTCCATAGACTGAGGAGGACACCAGTCCAGGTTTTTGTTCCAGCCCTCGTAGGTCAGTCCATAGACTGAGGAGGACACCAGTCCAGGTTTTTGTTCCAGCCCTCGTAGGTCAGTCTATAGACTGAGGAGGACACCAGTCCAGGTTTTTGTTCCAGCCCTCGTAGGTCAGTCCATAGACTGAGGAGGACACCAGTCCAGGTTTTTGTTATTCCAGCCCTCATAGGTCAGTCCATAGACTGAGGACAACAGTCCAGGTTTTTGTTGTTCCAGCCCTCATAGGTCAGTCCATAGACTGAGGACAACAGTCCAGGTTTTTGTTGTTCCAGCCCTCATAGGTCAGTCCATAGACTGAGGACAACAGTCCAGGTTTTTGTTGTTCCAGCCCTCATAGGTCAGTCCATAGACTGAGGACACCAGTCCAGGTTTTTGTTGTTCCAGCCCTCATAGGTCAGTCCATAGACTGAGGACACCAGTCCAGGTTTTTGTTGTTCCAGCCCTCATAGGTCAGTCTATAGACTGAGGACACCAGTCCAGGTTTTTGTTGTTCCAGCCCTCATAGGTCAGTCCATAGACTGAGGACACCAGTCCAGGTTTTTGTTGTTCCAGCCCTCATAGGTCAGTCTATAGACTGAGGAGGACACCAGTCCAGGTTTTTGTTCCAGCCCTCATAGGTCAGTCCATAGACTGAGGACACCAGTCCAGGTTTTTGTTGTTCCAGCCCTCATAGGTCAGTCCATAGACTGAGGAGGACACCAGTCCAGGTTTTTGTTCCAGCCCTCATAGGTCAGTCTATAGACTGAGGAGGACACCAGTCCAGGTTTTTGTTCCAGCCCTCGTAGGTCAGTCCATAGACTGAGGAGGACACCAGTCCAGGTTTTTGTTCCAGCCCTCATAGGTCAGTCCATAGACTGAGGACACCAGTCCAGGTTTTTGTTCCAGCCCTCATAGGTCAGTCCATAGACTGAGGACACCAGTCCAGGTTTTTGTTCCAGCCCTCATAGGTCAGTCCATAGACTGAGGAGGACACCAGTCCAGGTTTTTGTTCCAGCCCTCATAGGTCAGTCTATAGACTGAGGAGGACACCAGTCCAGGTTTTTGTTCCAGCCCTCGTAGGTCAGTCCATAGACTGAGGAGGACACCAGTCCAGGTTTTTGTTCCAGCCCTCATAGGTCAGTCCATAGACTGAGGACACCAGTCCAGGTTTTTGTTCCAGCCCTCATAGGTCAGTCCATAGACTGAGGAGGACACCAGTCCAGGTTTTTGTTCCAGCCCTCGTAGGTCAGTCCATAGACTGAGGAGGACACCAGTCCAGGTTTTTGTTCCAGCCCTCATAGGTCAGTCCATAGACTGACCCCAGTCCAGGTTTTTGTTCCAGCCCTCATAGGTCAGTCCATAGACTGAGGAGGACAACAGTCCAGGTTAGTTGAATAATCCATGGCTGTGTTTTGTATTAGCTAACCGGTAATGGAATCATAGTTATCACATATCTAGTGTACAAACTTTAAAAGGAGGAGGTCAAAAGGGGGGTGAGTGTGACGGATGTGAAACGGCTAGTTTAGTTAGCGGTGGTGCGCGCTAAATAGCGTTTCAATCGGTGACGTCACTCGCTCTGAGACCTTGAAGTAGTAGTTCCCCTTGCTCTGCAAGGGCCCGGCTTTTGTGGAGCGATGGGAAACGATGCTTCGAGGGTGACTGTTGTTGATGTGTGCAGAGGGTCCCTGGTTCGAGCCCGGGTGGGGCGAGGGGACGGTCTAAAGTTATACTGTTACATCTACATAGACGCTCTCAGAGCACAGATACGTAATAGTAAACACATGGGAGAGAGGACTCAACAGAGCTAATAGCATTGTCCATCAGCGGCTGAATAAATGTTCCATTCATGGTTTCCAGATACACCGTCACGCTAGCTTAGTCACGCTTCTTGAATGGACTCACGTGTTCAGACCCCGCCCCCAATAGACCATGAAAAACAAGACGCACAAGTTGTGTCTGAGATCCGGCTCGCAATGTTGGGAACTTCACTGGTTACGTTACATCTTAAAATATTTATTTCATGGTAAAAACCTGAGGAAAATTGTAAAGATATTCTTCAGATAATCAGATGTGCTGGATGACAGTTCTTGGGTCTGATGGGGGCGTTGTATAGTTGTTGTTGGCGGAGTTACTGCAATCTTGATGAGAACCTAGATGAGAAGAACGCTATTTTACGGTAAGATTATTTTTGTTTTATAAAACTCTTCACATTTGGTCTGTGCATGTTGTTGTTTTTTAAATTGTAGGTTTCATTAAAACAGCATGATAATCCATTCTAGTCTATTTCATTCAGATCTACAGATTCCTCTCAATGGGAATATATATATATAGCATAGTCTATTTTTTTTTTATCTTGGCACACTGCCCGAAGATATAGACAAGCAGCGTCTGTGAAGCCTCTGTAATCTGGTATGTAAGGCTATGTTTAGGAGAATCTCTCAGTCAGCATGTGTTTAGGCTATTTCTTTCCTTAATCACAGCATTGGCATGGCAAGGCAGAGTCAAATTAGTGATATTGGAACTATAAGGGCACCCAGAACCAAATCTGTGACGAGAGAGAGACTGCCTCAACATGAACTTGAATGCACCTCAATGGTCCTCCAGATATGAGACTTCCAAAATGCAGAGCATCAGGATTCAGACCTCCTCCAGGACTCAGACCTCCAGAGCCTGCATGTCCAGCCACAGTGACCCAAGCCCGGGTCAGGAGGGCCTGTCTTGGAGGACAGAGGAGGAGTGGATCCCCTGGAGCAGCCCCAGGACCTCCATTGGAGATGCAGAGTCGGACGGAGAGCTCCAAGCCTTTATCACGATGAGGAACGAGACAGATACGTACACAGAGGTGAGAGAGACACAACCTGCACCTGAGCTGGGGAAAAGATACTACCCGATACAGAGCTTGTTTAGGGCACAACCTGTCCACTCAGGTACACTGAAGGTGTACTAGATTAACTCAAACCTGTTACTGGACAACAAGCAGTAGTGTAAAGTACTGAAGTAAAAATACTTTAAAGTACTACTTAAGTAGTTTTCTGGGGGTATCTGTACTTTACTATTTATATTTTGGGCATCTTTTACTTTAACTTCACCTCATTCCTAAAGAAAATAATGTACTTTTTACTCCGTACATTTTCCATGACACCCAAAACTACACAACTCGTGACAATGCACAGGAAAATGGTCCATTTCACACACTTATCAACAGAACATGCCTGGTCATCCCTACTGCCTCTGATCTGGAGGACTCACTAAACAGAGAACATCCCTGGTCATCGCTACTGCCTCTGATCTGGAGGACTCACTAAACAGAGAACATCCCTGGTCATCCCTACTGCCTCTGATCTGGAGGACTCACTAAACAGAGAACATCCCTGGTCATCCCTACTGCCTCTGATCTGGAGGACTCACTAAACAGAGAACATCCCTGGTCATCGCTACTGCCTCTGATCTGGAGGACTCACTAAACAGAGAACATCCCTGGTCATCCCAGTCCATATCCTTCCACCCCTTCTCTGTCCTCTGATAGTCAGTCCATATCCTTCCGCACCTTCTCTGACCTCTGATAGTCAGTCCATATCCTTCTGCCCCTTCTCTGACCTCTGATAGCCAGTCCATATCCTTCCGCCCCCTCTCTGACCTCTGATAGTCAGTCCATATCCTTCTGCCCCCTCTCTGACCTCTGATAGTCAGTCCATATCCTTCCGCCCCCTCTCTGTCCTCTGATAGTAAAGCACCTAGGTCCTAGGTTACGCAAATGAGCTGTGCACGTGTTATAGGCATGCTGCTGGGACACAGAGTCACATCCTTCCCCCTTGCTTATCGTATATTACTGCGCATTAAAAACGTAATATAGCTGAAGACGTCACGGGGCTGAACTGTTCGTCACTGCTAACGTCACGGAGCTGAACTGTTCGTCACTGCTGACGTCACGGAGCTGAACTGTTCGTCACTGCTGACGTCAATGGGGATTAGAGTCCTACGGAGGCGAGGCTGGGGATTAGAGTCCTACGGAGGCCAGGCTGGGGATTAGAGTCCCATGGAGGCCAGGCTGGGGATTAGAATCCTACGGAGTCCAGGCTGGGGATTAGAGTCCTACGGAGGCCAGGCTGGGGATTAGAGTCCCATGGAGGCCAGGCTGGGGATTAGAATCCTACGGAGTCCAGGCTGGGGATTAGAGTCCTACGGAGTCCAGGCTGGGGATTAGAGTCCTACAGAGTCCAGGCTGGGGATTAGAGTCCCACGGAGGCCAGGCTGGGGATTAGAGTCCTACGGAGTCCAGGCTGGGGATTAGAGTCCTACGGAGTCCAGGCTGGGGATTAAGACCCTCTGAGTTAGAAATATGCGCATGAGCGCACACTCAGTTGGGTCTTCTCTGTACATTTCTCACTCTCGGGGCAGCATCATGTTTATACTGACTCACCTCAATTAAATCATTCAATCAGAGATGTCGAACACAGAGTTCTTTCATATAGGGTATTTATGACACTCATGGAGGCTACATGTAGGGCACAATATTGGAGTTTACCAAGGCCTAGAAAGGGGTCCATCTTACCACGGCCTAGAAGGGGTCCATCTTACCACGGCCTAGAAGGGGTCCATCTTACCAAGGCCTAGAAAGGGGTCCATCTTCCAAGGCCTAGAAGGGGACCATCTTCCAAGGCCTAGAAGGCGTCCATCTACCACGGCCTAGAAGGGGACCATCTTACCACGGCCTAGAAAGGGGTCCATCTTACCAAGGCCTAGAAGGGGTCCATCTTACCAAGGCCTAGAAGGGGTACATCTTACCAAGGCCTAGAAGGGGTCCATCTTACCAAGGCCTAGAAGGGGTCCATCTTACCAAGGCCTAGAAGGGGTCCATCTTACCAAGGCCTAGAAAGGGGTCCATCTTACCACGGCCTAGAAGGCGTCCATCTTCCACGGCCTAGAAGGGGACCACCTTACCAGGTTGAGTTAGTCTCAGTGATGGCCTAACCACTTGTCAGATCTGTTTCTGCTGTCTTGTCAACTCAAAGCTGGTCAAATCCGGTCAAATCAAAGCTGGTCCAGACCGGACCAAATCTGAACCAAACATAGACGTGTATGATTGGTTCAGATTAGGCCAAACCGGTCCAAAAACCATCTTCCGTGGACGTGGAAATCAAGACCAAAAAAAGACGTCCAAAATGCAGATGTGTCGGTCCGTGCTTACTGGGGTGTAGCCTACAGTTTTGCCTGAAATAGAATTTGAGGGGGATACCCATCTATGTGGTAGGCCCACCGTTTGTAAAACACCCCAAAAAAGACAGCCGATCTAGACCAGTCTAAAAAAAGACGTCCAGAAGACGTCGGCGTCGGTCCATGCATACTGGGGTGTATGTCGCCCGCAATGGAATTTTATGAATGCCAAGGCCTAGAAGGGGTCCATCTTACCACGGCCTAGAAGGGGTCCATCTTCCAGGGCCTAGAAAGCGTCCATCTTACCACAGCCTAGAAGGGGTCCATCTTCCAAGGCCTAGAAGGGGTCCATCTTCCAAGGCCTAGAAGGGGTCCATCTTCCAAGGCCTAGAAGGGGTCCATCTTACCACGGCCTAGAAGGGGTCCATCTTCCAAGGCCTAGAAGGGGTTCATCTTAAATATTTAGTGTCCCTGCCTTTGACAAAGTGGGCACTGCATACAGCGCTCACATAAAAAAAGCCCTCATGCCATTGGTTGAGAGAAGTGTCATTAGTCTGGTTGAGAGAAGTGCCATTAGTCTGGTTGAGAGAAGTGCCATTAGTCTGGTTGAGAGAAGTGTCATTAGTCTGGTTGAGAGAAGTGTCATTAGTCTGGTTGAGAGAAGTGTCATTAGTCTGGTTGAGAGAAGTGTCATTAGTCTGGTTGAGAGAAGTGTCATTAGTCTGGTTGAGAGAAGTTAGTTTTGGTGGTAGAATTATGAGGATTCATTTTTTTCACCCCTTTTTCTCCCCAATTTAGTTGGTTCATTCATTAATACATAGCTTATTTCTTTTTTATTACATATTTTAAACGTTACCCCTTTTTCTCCCCAATTTCATGGTGTCCAATTGTTTTTAGTAGCTACTATCTTGTCTCATCGCTACAACTCCCGTACGGGCTGGGGAGAGACGAAGGTTGAAAGTCATGCGTCCTCCGATACACAACCCAACCAAGCCACACTGCTTCTTAACACAGCGCGCATCCAACCCGGAAGCCAGCCGCACCTATGTGTCGGAGGAAACACCGTGCACCTGGCGACCTGGTTAGTGTGCACTGCGCCCGGCCTGCCACAGGAGTCGCTGGTGCGCGATGAGACAAGGATATCCCTACCGGCCAAGCCCTCCCTAACCCAGACGACGCTAGGCCAATTGTGCGTCGCCCCACGGACCTCCCGGTCGCAGCCGGTTATGACAGAGCCTGGGCGCAAACCCAGAGTCTCTGGTGGCACAGCTAGCGCTGCAGTACAGCGCCCTTAACCACTGCGCCACCCGGGAGGCCCATTATTATTATGAGGTTTAATGTGTTGTTGGAGACTTGGTCAGTTTAGCTCAGAAAATGCCGCCCTCGTCAGTCTGCCTAATGAGCGGGCCGGCCCTGAGTCTGAGGCTTGTTGTGGGTCTATGAGCTGTATACTGATTAAGGGTATTTTTATTGGTGGTTTTGTCTGTGTGTTTGTTTGACGTCTTTATGCATCCATTTGTCTATTTTTTGTAAATTATTATTCCCATCTGTTGTTTTGAACTTTCTTTTCTTGTGTGATATATTGATATATTTGTGTATTGATATATTGATATATTTGTGTATTGATATATTGATATATTTGTGTATTGATATATTGATATATTTGTGTATTGATATATTGATATATTTGTGTATTGATATATTTGTGTATTGATATATTTGTGTATTGATATATTGATATATTTGTGTATTGATATATTGATATATTTGTGTATTGATATATTGATATATTTGTGTATTGATATATTGATATATTGTGTATTGATGTATTGATATATTTGTGTATGATATATTTGTGTATTGATATATTGATATATTTGTGTATTGATATATTTGTGTATTGATATATTGATATATTTGTGTATTGATATATTTGTGTATTGATATATTGATATATTTGTGTATTGATATATGATATATTTGTGTATTGATATATTTGTGTATTGATATATTGATATATTTGTGTATTGATATATTTGTGTATTGATATATTTGTGTATTGATATATTTGTGTATTGATATATTTGTGTATTGATGTATTGATATATTTGTGTATTGATATATTGATATATTTGTGTATTGATATATTGATATATTTGTGTATTGATATATTTGTGTATTGATATATTGATATATTTGTGTATTGATATATTTGTGTATTGATATATTGATATATTTGTGTATTGATATATTGATATATTTGTGTATTGATATATTTGTGTATTGATATATTGATATATTTGTGTATTGATATATTTGTGTATTGATATATTTGTGTATTGATATATTGATATATTTGTGTATTGATATATTGATATATTTGTGTATTGATATATTTGTGTATTGATATATTGGTGTATTGATATATTTGTGTATTGATATATTGTGTATTGATATATTGATATATTTGTGTATTGATATATTTGTGTATTTTTCTTACTGTGTAAAAGCCACACTATGAACAATCTCCTGTGACATGTGATCTCTAGAAACTATCAGTGCACGGATTCCTGAAGTGAAAGGATAATCGACATATTAAATAGCGTGGTCAGGTCAGCATTGTTGCTGCGGTGGACACAACAGGCACTATGTTGAGAATAACAGCACAGGAACGTGACTCACTGTGTTAGCGATGCCTTGGGACTGAGATATATCAGCCAGCAGTTGAACTATTAACAACAACTTTACCTCTGCCCCAGATAGCACACCGACACCTCGTCGACGTCGGCCCGATGCATACATCATACTTGTAGCACAGAGAGCATTTACACATTGGCAAGACGTCGCATTCGCCCTTCAGCCGTTGTTTGGGACGGTGCCAAATGTCACCCATGTCAAAGCTGCTCGCCAGACGACATTCACAAAAATACCTTTTATTTCAGGTCGGATCCAACAGCAAATACTGTTTCACTACACGATTGGAATGACCCTTTACCAAATGAGTGTAAACATTGAATTTGAATGGAAAATATAAGATCATTATAAGCTAAATTATACTGGCAATAATAAAACGTTTTATGTTTATGAACCTAAAAATGTATTTAAATAATAATAAATTGGTGGTAAACATTTATTTAAGCCTATAAGCCTTCTACATATAGTGTAGTATAGTTATTTAAGCCTATAAGCCTTCTACATATAGTGTAGTATAGTTATTTAAGCCTATAAGCCTTCTACATATAGTGTAGTATAGTTATTTAAGCCTATAAGCCTTCTACATATAGTGTAGTATAGTTATTTAAGCCTATAAGCCTTCTACATATAGTGTAGTATAGTTATTTAAGCCTATAAGCCTTCTACATATAGTGTAGTATAGTTATTTAAGCCTATAAGCCTTCTACATATAGTGTAGTATAGTTATTTAAGCCTATAAGCCTTCTACATATAGTGTAGTATAGTTATTTAAGCCTATAAGCCTTCTACATATAGTGTAGTATAGTTATTTAAGCCTATAAGCCTTCTACATATAGTGTAGTATAGTTATTTAAGCCTATAAGCCTTCTACATATAGTGTAGTATAGTTATTTAAGCCTATAAGCCTTCTACATATAGTGTAGTATAGTTATTTAAGCCTATAAGCCTTCTACATATAGTGTAGTATAGTTATTTAAGCCTATACGCCTTCTACATATAGTGTAGTATAGTTATTTAAGCCTATAAGCCTTCTACATATAGTGTAGTATTAAGTTTTAATAGTTATTAAGCCTATAAGCCTTCTACATATAGTGTAGTATAGTTATTTAAGCCTATAAGCCTTCTACATATAGTGTAGTATAGTTATTTAAGCCTATAAGCCTTCTACATATAGTGTAGTATAGTTATTTAAGCCTATAAGCCTTCTACATATAGTGTAGTATAGTTATTTAAGCCTATAAGCCTTCTACATATAGTGTAGTATAGTTATTAAGCCTATAAGCCTTCTACATATAGTGTAGTATAGTTATTAAGCCTATAAGCCTTCTACATATAGTGTAGTATAGTTATTTAAGCCTATAAGCCTTCTACATATAGTGTAGTATAGTTATTTAAGCCTATAAGCCTTCTACATATAGTGTAGTATAGTTATTTAAAGCCTATAAGCCTTCTACATATAGTGTAGTATAGTTATTTAAGCCTATAAGCCTTCTACATATAGTGTAGTATAGTTATTTAAGCCTATAAGCCTTCTACATATAGTGTAGTATAGTTATTTAAGCCTATACGCCTTCTACATATAGTGTAGTATAGTTATTTAAGCCTATAAGCCTTCTACATATAGTGTAGTATAGTTATTTAAGCCTATAAGCCTTCTACATATAGTGTAGTATAGTTATTTAAGCCTATAAGCCTTCTACATATAGTGTAGTATAGTTATTAAGCCTATAAGCCTTCTACATATAGTGTAGTATAGTTATTTAAGCCTATAAGCCTTCTACATATCGTGTAGTATAGTTATTTAAGCCTATAAGCCTTCTACATATAGTGTAGTATAGTTATTTAAGCCTATACGCCTTCTACATATAGTGTAGTATAGTTATTTAAGCCTATAAGCCTTCTACATATGTGTAGTATAGTTATTTAAGCCTATAAGCCTTCTACATATAGTGTAGTATGTTATTTAAGCCTATAAGCCTTCTACATATAGTGTAGTATAGTTATTTAAGCCTATAAGCCTTCTACATATAGTGTAGTATAGTTATTTAAGCCTATAAGCCTCTACATATAGTGTAGTATATTATTTAGCTATAAGCTTCTACATATAGTTATTAAGCCTATAAGCCTTCTACATATAGTGTAGTATAGTATTTAAGCCTATAAGCCTTCTACATATAGTGTAGTATAGTTATTTAAGCCTATAAGCCTTCTACATATAGTGTAGTATAGTTATTTAAGCCTATAAGCCTTCTACATATAGTGTAGTATAGTTATTTAAGCCTATAAGCCTTCTACATATAGTGTAGTATAGTTATTTAAGCCTATAAGCCTTCTACATATAGTGTAGTATAGTTATTTAAGCCTATAAGCCTTCTACATATAGTGTAGTATAGTTATTTAAGCCTATAAGCCTTCTACATATAGTGTAGTTATAGTTATTTAAGCCTATAAGCCTTCTACATATAGTGTAGTATAGTTATTTAAGCCTATAGCCTTTCTACATATAGTGTAGTATAGTTATTTAAGCCTATAAGCCTTCTACATATAGTGTAGTATAGTTATTTAAGCCTATAAGCCTTCTACATATAGTGTAGTATAGTTATTTAAGCCTATACGCCTTCTACATATAGTGTAGTATAGTTATTTAAGCCTATAAGCCTACATATAGTGTAGTATAGTTATTTAAGCCTATAAGCCTTCTACATATAGTGTAGTATAGTTATTTAAGCCTATAAGCCTTCTACATATAGTGTAGTATAGTTATTTAAGCCTATAAGCCTACATATAGTGTAGTATAGTTATTTAAGCCTATAAGCCTACATATAGTGTAGTATAGTTATTTAAGCCTATAAGCCTACATATAGTGTAGTATAGTTATTTAAGCCTATAAGCCTTCTACATATAGTGTAGTATAGTTATTTAAGCCTATAAGCCTTCTACATATAGTGTAGTATAGTTATTTAAGCCTATAAGCCTTCTACATATAGTGTAGTATAGTTATTTAAGCCTATAAGCCTTCTACATATAGTGTAGTATAGTTATTTAAGCCTATAAGCCTTCTACATATAGTGTAGTATAGTTATTTAAGCCTATAAGCCTTCTACATATAGTGTAGTATAGTTATTTAAGCCTATAAGCCTTCTACATATAGTGTAGTATAGTTATTTAAGCCTATAAGCCTACATATAGTGTAGTATAGTTATTTAAGCCTATAAGCCTTCTACATATAGTGTAGTATAGTTATTTAAGCCTATAAGCCTACATATAGTGTAGTATAGTTATTTAAGCCTATAAGCCTTCTACATATAGTGTAGTATAGTTATTTAAGCCTATAAGCCTACATATAGTGTAGTATAGTTATTTAAGCCTATAAGCCTTCTACATATAGTGTAGTATAGTTATTTAAGCCTATAAGCCTACATATAGTGTAGTATAGTTATTTAAGCCTATAAGCCTTCTACATATAGTGTAGTATAGTTATTTAAGCCTATAAGCCTACATATAGTGTAGTATAGTTATTTAAGCCTATAAGCCTTCTACATATAGTGTAGTATAGTTATTTAAGCCTATAAGCCTTCTTCTCTGATAAATTCCCAACCATCGAACATGTTTGAGAGAAGGCAGCATTGTGACAAGCATTGTGAGAAGTCTACACGATCTACGGTCGATTATGCGCTGCTGAGAGACCGCGTGACGGCGATGCTGAGAGACCGCGTGATGGCGATGCTGAGCGACCGCGTGACGGCGATGCCGAGAGACCGCGTGACGGCGATGCCGAGAGACGGCGATGCTGAGAGACCGCGTGATGGCGAAGCTGAGCGACCGCGTGACGGCGATGCCGAGAGACCGCGTGACAGCGATGCCACGTGACGGCGATGCCGAGCGACCGTGTGACGGCGATGCTGAGCGACCGCGTGACGGCGATGCTGAGCGCCTGCGTGACGGCGATGCCAAGAGACCGCGTGACGGCGATGCTGAGCGACCGCGTGACGGCGATGTTGAGCGACCGCATGACAGCGATGCCGAGAGACCGTGTGACGGCGATGTTGAGCGACCGCGTGACGACGATGCTGAGCGACCGTGTGACGTGCAGCGTGCCTGCATTTTGTCCTCCCACACCCTCTCGACGTCGGCGAGATGCATGTGTGCTATCTGGGCTGTTTCTGTGTTTTAATGTGTGTGTGTGTGTGTGTGTGTGTGTTTGTTTGTTTATCAGGAGTGGGAGAAGCTCAACTATGACATCCATAGTCTGAGGTACGCCAAACGAGAGATCAGCAGCCGATGGAAGAAGATTCTAACACAGCTAGGTCAGATCAAGTTTGTAGAGATAATCTCCTCTCTTCAGATTCTAACACAGCTTGGTCAGATCAAGTTTGTAGAGATAATCTCCTCCCTTCATATTTCAATTCCTTAACCTTTTCCTTCCTGCTGCTCTCTATGTACATGGCCTTCAGAAAGTATTCACACATCTTGATTTTTTCCACATTTTGTTGGGTTAAAATTAATTAAGGATTGGACTCTTTTTAAAATATTTTTGCCTAAAATGTCATACCCAAATCTAACTGCCTGTAGCTCAGGCCCTGAAGCAAGGATATGCATATTTCTGATACCATTTGAAAGGAAACAGTTTGAAGTTTGTGGAAATGTGAAATTAATGTAGGAGAATATAACACAATGGATCTGGTAGAAGATAATACAAAGAAAAAACAACCGATATTTCGTTTTTTTTCTACCATCATCTTTGAAATGGAAGAGAAAGGCCATAATGTATTATTCCAGCCCAGGCACAATTTAGATTTTAGCCCCTAGATGGCAGCAGTGTATGTGCAAAGTTTTAGACTGATCCAATGAACCATTGCATTACTGTTCAAAAATTTGTATCAAGACTGCCCAAATGTGCCTAATTTCTTTATTAATAACTTTTCAAGTTCATAACTGTGCACTTTCCTCAAACAATAGCATGATATTCCCTCACTGTAATAGCTACTGTAAAATGTACAGCGCAGTTAGATAAACAAGAATTTAAGCTTTCTGCCAATATCAGATATGTCTATGTCCTGGGAAATGTTCTTGTTACTTCAACCTCAACCTCAGTCACATTAGCCTACGTTAGCTCAACCGTCCCGCGGGGGACCCACCAATCCTGTAGAGGTTCCTGAATTTAAAATGGATAAAATTGAGATTGTTGGTCACTGGCCTACACACAATACCCCATAATGTCAAAGGGGAATTATATTTTTAGAATTGCTTTACAAATTATTTAAAAATTAAAAACTGAAATGTCTTGAGTCAATAAGTATTCAACCCCTTCGTTATGGTAAACCTAAATATGTTTAATAGTAAAAATGTGCTTTACACGTCACATAATTAGTTGCATGGTCTCACTGTGTGTAATAATAGTATTTAACATGGTTTTTGAATGACTACCTCATCTCTGTACCCCCACACATACAATTATCTGTTAGGTCCCTCATCTCTCTACCCCACACATACAGTTATCTGTAAGGTCCCTCATCTCTGTACCCCCACATATACAATTATCTGTAAGGTCCCTCATCTCTGTACCCCCACACATACAATTATCTGTAAGGTCCCTCATCTCTGTACCCCACATATACAATTATCTGTAAGGTCCCTCATCTCTGTACCCCCACACATACAGATAATTGTAAGGTCCCTCAGTCGAGCAGTGAATTTCAAACACAGATTCAACCACAAAGACCAGGGAGGTTTTCCCAATGCCTCGCAAAGAAGGGCACAAATTGGTAGTTGGATAAAAAATGTAAAAAGCAGACATTGAATATCCCTTTGAGCATGGTGAAGTTATTAATTACACATTGGATGGTGTATCAATACAACCAGTCCCTACAGAGATACAGGTGTCCTTCCTAATTCCGCTGCCGGAGAGTGATCAGATTTCACCATGAAGCCAATGGTGACTGTAAAACAGTTACAGAGTTTAATGGCTGTGATAGGAGAGAACTGAGGATGGATCAACAACATTGTAGTTACTCCATAATACTAACCTAAATGACACAGTGAAAAGAAGGAAGCCTGTACAGACAAAATCTAATCTGTACAGAATGAAAATATTCTAAAACATGCATCCTGTTTGCAACAAGGCACTAAAGTAATCCTGCAAAGAATATGGCAAAGCAATTCACTTTTTGTCCTGAATACAAAGTGCTATGTATGGGGCAAATCCAATACAACACATTACTGAGTACCACTCCATATTTTCTCAAGCATGGCTGCATCATGTTATGGGTATGCTTGTAATCATTAAGGACTGGGGAGTTTTTCAGGATAAAAAATAAAAATAAACAGAATGGAGCTAAGCACAGGCTAAATCCTAGAGGAAAACCTGGTTCAGTCTGCTTTCCACCAGACAATTGGAGATGAATTCACCTTTCAGCAGGACAATAAACTAAAACACAAGGTCAAATATTCACTGGAGTCGTTTACCAAGAAGACAGTGAATCTTCCTGAGTGGCCGAGTTCGTTTTGACTTTAATCTACTTGGAAATCTATGGCAAGACCTGAAAATGGTTGTCTAGCAATGATCAACAAACAATTTGACAGAACTTGAAGAATTTATACAAGAATAAATGGGCAAATGTTGCACAATCCTGGTGTGTAAAGCTCTTAGAGACTTATCCAGACAAACTGTAAACGCTGCCAAAGGGGATTCAACAAAGTATTGACTCAAGAGGTTGAATACTTATCTAATCAACATATACATTTATTAGTGCTTACTTTTCACACACACACACACACACACACAGGGGCAAAAAAGTATTATATTCCGTGTTGCCCAGCAACAGCCCCAAAACATCACTGCTCTAGAGGAGATCTGCATGGAGGAATGGGCCAAAATACCAGCAACAGTGTGTGAAAACCTTGTGAAGACTTACAGAAAACGTGTGACCTCTGTCATTGCCAACAAAGGGTATATAACAAAGTATTGAGATAAACTTTCGTTATTGACCAAATACTTATTTTCCACCATAATTTGCAAATAAATTCATTAAAAATCCTACAATGTGATTTTCTGGATATTTTTTTTTATCTCATTTTGTTTGTCATCGTTGAAGTGTAATTGAAATTACAGGCCTCTCTCATCTTTTTAAGTGGGAGAACTTGCACAATTGGTGGCTGACTAAGTACTTTTTTGCCCCACTGTACATACACTAACTCAACACAATATCCCATAACACACCCACTGTATATATATATATATTTTTCAAATGTTATAATTGTTCTTCCGCTTTGACATTAGAGTATTTTGTGTAGATTGTATAATAAATTACAATTTATACCCACGTGAATCCGACACAAAGAGTGAAAGCATCGCTCTTGTCGTGTTTGTTATGGCTTTCTAGTTGTGATGAAGGAGAGTCGGACCAAACTGCAGCGTGTCGATTGCGATCCATATCGCAATCGAACTTACAAAAAAAACAATAGACGAAACCGAAACAGCCTTTCTGGTGCAAACTAACAAAGCGTACACATAGGACACTAAGGACAATCACCCACCACAAACTCAAAGAATATGGCTGCCTAAATATGGTTCCCAATCAGAGACAACGATAAACACCTGCCTCTAATTGAGAACCACTCCAGACAGCCATAGACTTTGCTAGATAACCCACTATGCTACAATCCCAATACTAACACCAAAACCCCAAGACAAAACACACCACAGTTACAAAAACCCCATGCCACACCCTGGCCTGACCAAATACATAAAGATAAACACAAAATACTTTGACCAGGGCGTGACAGTGTTCCTTCATTTCAGCCGTCTCAACAAAACACAACAACCAGAGCACTGTGCAAAATCAGTCTCCATTTGACATAGATGTGTATTAACATTCTGAGGAGCCCAATGCTTGTGTTGAGCACTGGGTCGATGCCTTTTTCCAAACCCTGAACACAATGTTTCAATTGTTGAGTTGAACATTCTAATTGTTGATTCTATGTGGCGTCTCCAGCCTGGTTGTTTGTACTGGTGCTTGTGTCCCCTATAGGCTACCAGCGTGAGGTTGACTCTCTCCTGACGGTGAACAGACAGCTGTTACAGACAACACTGAGTGAATCGGATAACCTGAACAGAGCCAGGCAACTGTTACAGACCACTCTGGACCACTCTAGTTTGTTCCCACGAGGAGTGGCTAGCACAGACAGATACCTCTTTGTTATGGTACTGCTGTCCTACTGCTACGCACATGCACGCACGCACGCACACACACACACACATATACACACACACACACACACACACACACACACACACACACACACACACACACACATACACACACACACACACACACACACACACACACACACACACACACACACACACACACACACACACACACACACACACACACACACCTATTTACCAGGGGGGGGGGAGTAATCTAATGGACAATAATGAAGGGGAGAAATATTCAAGCTACTAATGTCTACTTGTTGTTTTCTCTCTTCTTTCCTGTCTTCTCCTCCCTCCTCTCTTTTCCTCCTCTCCTCCATCCTCTCTTCTCCTCCTTTCCTCTCTTCTCCACCTCTCCTCCCTCCTCTCCTCTGTTCTCCCCCTCTCCTGTCTTCTCATTCTCTCTTCTCCTCTCCTCCATCCTCTCTTCTCATTCTCTCTTCTCTGCCTCTCCTCTCTTCTCCTCATTTCCTCTCTTCTCCTCCATCCTCTCTTCTCCTCCTTTCCTCTCTTCTCCACCTCTCCTCCCTCCTCTCCTCTGTTCTCCCCCTCTCCTCTCTTCTCATTCTCTCTTCTCCGCCTCTCCTCTCTTCTCCTCATTTCCTCTCTTCTCCTCCATCCTCTCTTCTCCTCCTCTCTGCTCTTCTACACCTCTCCTCCCTCCTATTCTCCTCTCTTCTCCACCTCTCCTCCCTCCTCTTCTCCTCTCTTCTCCTTACTTCTCCTCCCACTTCTCCTTCCTCTTCTCCTCTCTTCTCCTTTCTTCTCCTGCCTTCTCTCCTCTCTTCTCCTCTACAAGGATCGCTTGGTGTCTCTGGACAGTGCAGAGGATTTCATCAGACTGGCGAAGGAGAAATACCCAAAGAGAGAGAGTTGTGAATGAGAGACAGAATGGAGAGACAGAATGGAGAGACCGAATGGAGAGACAGAATGGAGAGAGTTATGAATGAGAGACAGAATGGAGATGTGTTGTGCTCCTCCTGCCGGCACTAGAAGGAATGTGAAGATCACGGACGTCCCTTTATGTAGACACTTTAACTGATTCTAACTGACCTCCTCACATTTTGTATTAGAACGTCTAATGTGCCTACAAAAGTCCTTTTCTATACACGTTGTTGTATGTGTTTCATAGTTTCAGTATTGTTATGGCAACAACAACAAACATTGTAAAATTGTCTGTAATATTTAACCGCTGTATCAGTCTGAAAGGATACTTCTGATACAGCGTTTTTTTAATAACAGGAACTAAACATTTAATTGATTAAATGAAATTGATTCTCTCGATGTCTATCAATGTCACCTGAACAGACAGTTCGTGTCACAGCTGCTGGTATTTCAATCAAATGTATTTATAAAGCCCTTTTTACATCAGCCGATGTCACAAAGTTCTGTATAGAAACCCAGACTAAAACCCCAAACACAACAAGTAATGCAGATGTAGAGGCATAATATCATGTACCGGCATTATCTGACCAGTAGAGGGCGCCATTTGTCCTCATCCACGAGTAGACAACCCAGGCAGTAGGCCAGCAAGACTTCAGGATCACAAAACCTTCACGCCCGGGTCACAAAACCTTCACGTCAGGGTCACAAAACCTTCACGCCCGGGTCACAAAACCTTCACGTCAGGGTCACAAAACCTTCACACCAGGGTTACAAAACCTTCACGCCCAGGTCACAAAATCTTCACGCCCGGGTCACAAAACCTTCACGCCCGGGGTCACAAAACCTTCACGTCAGGGTCACAAAACCTTCACGCCCGGGTCACAAAACCTTCACGACAGGGTCACAAAACTGATGGCAGATGGCTGGCTGGATGGCAGATGGCTGGCTGGATGGCAGATGGCTGGCTGGCTGGATGACAGATGGCTGGCTGGCTGGATAACAGATGGCTGGCTGGCTGGATGACAGATGGCTGGCTGGATGACAGATGGCTGGCTGGATGGCATATGGCTGGCTGGCTGGATGACAGATGGCTGGCTGGCTGGATGACAGATGGCTGGCTGGCTGGATGACAGATGGCTGGCTGGCTGGATGACAGATGGCTGGCTGGCTGGATGACAGATGGCTGGCTGGATGGATGACAGATGGCTGGCTGGATGGATGACAGATGGCTGGCTGGCTGGATGACAGATGGCTGGCTGGCTGGATGACCGATGGCTGTCTGGATGACAGATGGCTGGATGGATGACAGATGGCTGGATATCTGGCAGTTACAGTATATTTATTACACTGGATGTACAGTGTACTTGATTAGTGATAAATAAATATATACATTTCTAATTAGTAGAATTTGTTATCTGTTTTTGCACTTATTTACTTATAGTATATAGTGTTTTATGGTGAGGTTTTCATATAAGCCCTTGGGCTTCCAACCACACCTGCACACTGTTTTCAATAATGTGTTTTTAATATGTATTGTTGTCTATCACTTGTTTAATTTGGTTCAAATAAATAAATAATATATATATATATATTTAAATACCGCCAAGATATGCTAAGCTCTCACCATTAGCAATAACAGGGGAGGTTAGCATTGTTTGGGGGATATGCTAAGCTCTCACCATTACCAATAACAGGAGAGGTTAGCATTGTTTGGGGGATATGCTAAGCTCTCACCATTACCAATAACAGGAGAGGTTAGCATTGTTTGGGGGATATGCTAAGCTCTCACCATTACCAATAACAGGAGAGGTTAGCATTGTTTGGGGGATATGCTAAGCTCTCACCATTACCAATAACAGGGGAGGTTAGCATTGTTTGGGGGATATGCTAAGCTCTCACCATTACCAATAACAGGGGAGGTTAGCATTGTTTGGGGGATATGCTAAGCTCTCACCATTACCAATAACAGGGGAGGTTAGCATTGTTTGGGGGATATGCTAAGCTCTCACCATTACCAATAACAGGGGAGGTTAGCATTGTTTTGGGGATATGCTAAGCTCTCACCATTACCAATAACAGGGGAGGTTAGCATTGTTTGGGGGATATGCTAAGCTCTCACCATTACCAATAACAGGGGAGGTTAGCATTGTTTGGGGGATATGCTAAGCTCTCACCATTACCAATAACAGGGGAGGTTAGCATTGTTTGGGGGATATGCTAAGCTCTCACCATTAGCAATAACAGGGGAGGTTAGCATTGTTTGGGGGATATGCTAAGCTCTCACCATTACCAATAACAGGGGAGGTTAGCATTGTTTGGGGGATATGCTAAGCTCTCACCATTACCAATAACAGGGGAGGTTAGCATTGTTTGGGGGATATGCTAAGCTCTCACCATTACCAATAACAGGGGAGGTTAGCATTGTTTGGGGGATATGCTAAGCTCTCACCATTACCAATAACAGGGGAGGTTAGCATTGTTTGGGGGATATGATAAGCTCTCACCATTACCAATAACAGGGGAGGTTAGCATTGTTTGGGGGATATGCTAAGCTCTCACCATTACCAATAACAGGGGAGGTTAGCATTGTTTGGGGGATATGCTAAGCTCTCACCATTACCAATAACAGGGGAGGTTAGCATTGTTTGGGGGATATGATAAGTCTGTAACTTTCTCACTCATCTGAATTCACGATATCTGTAATCATGGTAGCATCCACATTTAGTTAGTGTGTTCATAACCTGTTACCGAGAGACAACAGGCTGGGGATGAGATTAGCACATTCATTATGGACACGGTACGAAGCTTTCCTTGTTGAGCATGGATCGGATCTATCCGTTTAGCCTAGAGTTGATATAGAAAGCAGATTGGGACGTAGAGACGATGCTATTAAAACTCAATTGGTCTCCCTGCCCCTGTCTGGGTCTCAATCCCAGTATTCAGTAGGGCAGAGACCTCTCGTCTCATCCTTACCTCACCCTACACTTTCTCATCCTCACCTCATCCTCACCTCATCCACAGACAGTCTATGACCTGGTTGATACAGAGAGACAGACAGTCTATGTTCTGGTTGATACACAGAGACAGTCAGTCTATGTTCTGGTTGATACACAGAGACAGCCAGTCTATGTTCTGGTTGATACTCAGAGACCGTCAGTCTATGACCTGATGGCTTGATACACAGAGACAGTCAGTCTATGTTCTGGTTGATACACAGAGACAGCCAGTCTATGACCTGATTGATACTCAGAGACAGACAGTCTATGTTCTGGTTGATACATAGAGACAGTCAGTCTATGTTCTTGTTGATATACAGAGACAGCCAGTCTATGTTCTGGTTGATATACAGAGACAGCCAGTCTATGACCTGATTGATACTCAGAGACAGTCAGTCTATGACCTGGTTGATACTCAGAGACAGTCAGGGAGGTGGGGGGGACCTCCCTGTCCCCGGGTTAGGGTGTGGCAGCGCCATCAGGATGTAGTAGAGATGGGGACGGGGTATGGGTGTAAGGAGCGTGTCAGCTGGGTGAAGTAGGGCATGGCTTCAGCCATACTGTTCACCAGAGAGTGGTTGACGTGAGGTTCGTCCAGGAGGCTCCTATAGGGAACAATGACAGAAGATACAGCT
Source organism: Oncorhynchus kisutch (assembly GCF_002021735.2). NCBI lineage: Eukaryota > Metazoa > Chordata > Actinopteri > Salmoniformes > Salmonidae > Oncorhynchus > Oncorhynchus kisutch. The sequence continues at coordinate 78,325,196 of NC_034175.2, read as the reverse complement.
ATACACCAACTCCATGGTGAATAGTGGAGAGGCTGGTGAGAACATGGGAGATGTGTGTGTCCGGCTAGAAGGATCACTCTGAGTCTCAGGGCCTTTTAAAAATATATATATATATTATTTTGTTGTTGTATTTTTATATGATTATACAGATAGCACAGAACAGGTAGAAGGCAGAACACACACGGAAAATCAAACCCACCCCACCCTACCAAAATCAAACCCACCCCAACACCCCCTTGCTCTAACAGAGCCCCACCCCAAAACCAGAGTTAAGGCAGGCATGATATAAACTCAGCAAAAAAAAGAAACGTCCTCTCGCTGTCAACTGCGTTTATTTTCAGAAAACTTAACACGTGTAAATATTTGTATGAACATAACAATATTCAACAACTGAGACATAAACTGGACGAGTTCCACAGACATGTGACTAACAGAAATTGAACAAAGGGAGGGTCATAATCAAAAGTAACAGTCAGTATCTGGTGTGGCCACCAGCTGCATTAAGTACTGCAGTGCATGTTCTCCTCATGGACTGCACCAGATTTGCCAGTTCTTGCTGTGAGATGTTACCCCACTCTTCCATCAAGGCACCTGCAAGTTCCCGGACATTTCTGGGGGGGGATGGCCCTAGTCCTCACCCTCCGATCCAAGAGGTCCCAGGAGTGCTCAATGGGATTGAGATCCGGGCTCTTCGCTGGCCATGGCAGAACACTGACATTACTGCCTTGCAGGAAATCACACACATAACGAGCAGTACGGCTGGTGGCATTGTCATGCTGGAGGGTCATGTCAGGATGAGCCTGCAGGAAGGGTACCACATGAGGGAGGAGGATGTCTTCCCTGTAACGCACAGCGTTGAGACTGCCTGCAATGACAACAAGCTCAGTCCGATGATGCTGTGACACACCGCCCCAGACCATAACGGACCCTCGACCTCCAAATCGATCCCGCTCCAGAGCACAGGCCTCGGTGTAACGCTCATTCCTTCTACGATAAACGCGAATCCGACCATCACCCCTGGTGAGACAAAACCGCGACTCGTCAGTGAAGAGCACTTTTTGCCAGTCCTGTCTTATCCAGCGACGGCGGGTTTGTGCCCATAGGCGACATTGTAACGAGCAGTACGGCTGGTGGCATTGTCATGCTGGAGGGTCATGTCAGGATGAGCCTGCAGGAAGGGTACCACATGAGGGAGGAGGATGTCTTCCCTGTAACGCACAGCGTTGAGACTGCCTGCAATGACAACAAGCTCAGTCCGATGATGCTGTGACACACCGCCCCAGACCATAACGGACCCTCGACCTCCAAATCGATCCCGCTCCAGAGCACAGGCCTCGGTGTAACGCTCATTCCTTCTACGATAAACGCGAATCCGACCATCACCCCTGGTGAGACAAAACCGCGACTCGTCAGTGAAGAGCACTTTTTGCCAGTCCTGTCTTATCCAGCGACGGCGGGTTTGTGCCCATAGGCGACATTGTTGCCGGTGATGTCTGGTGATGACCTGCCTTACAACAGGCCTACAAGCCCTCAGTCCAGCCTCTCTCATCCTATTGTGGATAGTCTGAGCACTGATGGAGGGATTGTGCATTCCCTGGTGTAACTTGGGCAGTTGTTATTGCCGTCCGGTACCTGTCCCGCAGGTGTGATGTTCAGATGTACCGACCCTGTGCAGGTGTTGCTACACATGGTCTGCCACTGCGAGGATGATCAGCTGTCCGTCCTGTCTCCCTGCAGCGCCATCTTAGGCGTCTCACAGTAATTCTACAAGGGGGGGGGGGGGATTCCACAGAACAAAGAAAGCGCCAGAACATTGCAGATGTCTTCGGTGACTCTAGAGGTTGCTCTCAGCAACGGGACCGTCGGGGGCTTCCGGGATGACTCGGAGGCAAGGTGGAATCTCTGGACGTGCGAGCGAAATTGAATTTCCTCTCCATCCGTCGTTCCCGCAATCGCCCATCGATGCGGATGGTCAAAGTGATGAGGGAGTCAAGATCCGTGGTTAACTCCCGAGTAGCAAGCTCATCCTTAACCTCCTCTGAGACGCTGTGCAGGAACATGTTGAGCTCCTGGCTTCACTCACTCTCCGCTGCTGACGTGTGGAAATCCACCGCCACTCTGCGGGCGTCCTACCGGAGCTGGATTAGCTTCTCACCCGGAGAACGGGGCAACCAAAACTATCCTCACCTTTCCCACGAACCCCTCCAGACTCAGGCACATGGCCGGCTGTTGTTCCCATACGGCGTTAGCCCAGGTGAGAGCCCTCCCAGACATCAGCGTGATGAGGTATGCTATCTTGGAGCGAACCGAGGGGAAGGAGGAGGGCTGAAGCTCGAAAATGAGGGCACACTGAGCAAAAAACGCCCGACAGGTGTTCGGATCACCATTAAAACGTTTCAGGGGAGGTCAATGAGGCTCCCGGGAATGTGGAGTGGCCGTTACTGAGGGTCGGTGGGGTTACCATCGTTGCCGGCTGCTCCCCAGACAACCCACAAAATTGCTCCTGTAGCATGTCCATCGTTTGGACCCCCTCCATCAGCCCACAAAGCAATTCCTCGTGCTGACCAATGGTGGCTCCTTGGGAGGAGATGGCGTTGCGCAACTGGGTCTGATGGGTCAGTCACGGCCAGTTCGTACTATCAGGTATGAACAGCGTCAAATTAACAATGGTTTAATGATCCAACAGGGGCATTCAGTAGACAGGTCAAGGCAGGCAGGGGTCAGTAAACCAGAGGTGATGCAATGGTACCAGATGGCAGGCAGGCTCAGGGTCAGGGACAGGCAGAGTGGTCAGGCAGGAGGGCTCAGAGTCAGGACAGGCAAGGGTCAAAACCAGGAGGGCGTGAAAAAGAGAGACTGGGAAAAGCAGGAGCTGAGCACAAAAAAGGCTGGTTGTCATGACAAACAAGACAAACTGACAACAGACAAACAGAGAACACGGTTATAAATCCACAGGGGATAATGGAGAAGATGGGCGACACCTGGAGTGGGGGTGGAGACAAGCACAAGGACAGGGGACACAGATCAGGGGGCAGTTTAACCACTATTAACCAATCTATCTTCACCCACTGCTGATGTAACAGAGAGCGTAGATTGCCTGGTGTTGCGGAACATGAAGCCGGTCTGTGATTGGTGGAGAACAGCACCCGGGGGGGCAGGAGGACAGACTCGGGTACGTCCAGAGCATGGCGAGGTATGGTCGCCCTCAGAGACACCTGGAACAACCCATCTTCACTGTGGAACTCTACGCTGTTCTGGCACTCACACTGTTCACACACCCGTACTGTACAACACAGAACTGTCCTTGACAGATCGATCAGATATGTCATTCATCTACGTGGAGTGGAATGTATAACTGGTGATATTCCAAATAGCTCAGACTTCAGGTTTGAGTGCTTACCCTATCAAGGGGGAAGAGAGAGAGAGAGACGATGTGAAGAAACAGGATGGTGAACAACTTAGACACAGGAAAGCCTGAGAAAGACAAAAGAAACTAAATGTTACTAAACACCACGGAGTTTATTCAAACATCAAGGGCTTATAACTGCCTCCCCTGTTCCTATCTGACCATATCTAAAGTAGGGCACTACATAGGGAATATGGCCCTATCTAAAGTAGTGCACTACGTAGGGAATAGGGCCCTATCTAAAGTAGGGCACTATATAGGGAATAGGGCCCTATCTAAAGTAGTGCACTATATAGGGAATAGGGCCCTATCTAAAGTAGTGCACTATATAGGGAATATGGCCCTATCTAAAGTAGTGCACTATATAGGGAATATGGCCCTATCTAAAGTAGTGCACTACATAGGGAATAGGGCCCTATCTAAAGTAGTGCACTACATAGGGAATAGGGCCCTATCTAAAGTAGTGCACTACATAGGGAATAGGGCCCTATCTAAAGTAGGGCACAACATAGGGGATATGGCCCTATCTAAAGTAGTGCACTACATAGGGAATAGGGCCCTATCTAAAGTAGTGCACTATATAGGGAATAGGGCCCTATCTAAAGTAGTGCACTATATAGGGAATAGGGCCCTATCTAAAGTAGTGCACTATATAGGGAATATGGCCCTATCTAAAGTAGGGCACTACATAGGGAATAGGGCCCTATCTAAAGTAGGGCACTACATAGGGAATAGGGCCCCATCTAAAGTAGGGCACTATATAGGGAATATGGCCCTATCTAAAGTAGTGCACTATATAGGGAATATGGCCCTATCTAAAGTAGTGCACTAGATAGGGAATAGGGCCCTATCTAAAGTAGTGCACTATATAGGGAATAGGGCACTATCTAAAGTAGTGCACTACATAGGGAATATGGCCCTATCTAAAGTAGTGCACTATATAGGGAATAGGGCACTATCTAAAGTAGTGCACTATATAGGGAATAGGGCCCTATCTAAAGTAGTGCACTATATAGGGAATAGGGCCCTATCTAAAGTAGTGCACTATATAGGGAATAGGGCCCTATCTAAAGTAGGGCACTACATAGGGAATATGGCCCTATCTAAAGTAGTGCACTATATAGGGAATAGGGCCCTATCTAAAGTAGTGCACTATATAGGGAATAGGGCCCTATCTAAAGTAGTGCACTATATAGGGAATAGGGCCCTATCTAAAGTAGTGCACTATATAGGGAATAGGGCCCTATCTAAAGTAGTGCACTATATAGGGAATAGGGCCCTATCTAAAGTAGTGCACTATATAGGGAATAGGGCCCTATCTAAAGTAGGGCACTACATAGGGAATATGGCCCTATCTAAAGTAGTGCACTATATAGGGAATAGGGCCCTATCTAAAGTAGGGCACTACATAGGGAATATGGCCCTATCTAAAGTAGTGCACTATATAGGGAATAGGGCCCTATCTAAAGTAGTGCACTATATAGGGAATAGGGCCCTATCTAAAGTAGTGCACTATATAGGGAATAGGGCCCTATCTAAAGTAGTGCACTTTATAGGGAATAGGGCCCTATCTAAAGTAGTGCACTATATAGGGAATAGGGCCCTATCTAAAGTAGGGCACTACATAGGGAATATGGCCCTATCTAAAGTAGTGCACTATATAGGGAATAGGGCCCTATCTAAAGTAGTGCACTATATAGGGAATAGGGCCCTATCTAAAGTAGTGCACTATATAGGGAATAGGGCCCTATCTAAAGTAGTGCACTTTATAGGGAATAGGGCCCTATCTAAAGTAGTGCACTATATAGGGAATAGGGCCCTATCTAAAGTAGTGCACTACATACGGAATAGGGCCCTATCTAAAGTAGCGCACTATATAGGGAATAGGGCCCTATCTAAAGTAGTGCACTACATAGGGAATAGGGCCCTATCTAAAGTAGTGCACTATATAGGGAATAGGGCCCTATCTAAAGTAGGGCACTATGTAAGGAATAGGGCCCTATCTAAAGTAGTGCACTACATAGGGAATAGGGTGTTATTGTAGACACTGTCCTGGAGAGATACAGTACCTGCTGTACAGATGACTAACCTGAAACGTAGTTTCTGTAGTTTAAGCTATCTGGGATACGCTAGTGTCCCACCTGGCCAAAAGCCAGGGAAAATGCAGAGCGCCAAATTCAAATAGATTACTATAAAATCAAACTTTCATGAATCACACGTGTAAGATACCAAATTAAAGCTACACGTGTTATGAATCCAGCCAACATGTCAGATTTCAAAAAGGCTTTTCGGCAAAAGCAAACGATGCTATTATCTGAGGATAGCACCTCCGTAAACAAAGAGGGAGAAGCATATTTCAACCCCGCAGGCGCGACACAAAATGCAGAAATAAAAATATAAAACATGCCTTTGACGAGCTTCTTTTATTGGCACTCCAATATGTCCCATAAACATCACAAATGGTCCTTTTGTTCGATTAATTCCGTCGATATATATCCACAATGTCCATTTATTTGGCGCATTTGATCCAGAAAAACACCGGTTCCTAGGCCGTCATTGAAAATAAGAATTTGTTCTTAACTGACTTGCCTAGTTAAATAAAGTATTAAAAAAAATTAACATTTTAAAAAATACAGGAGGAAAACAAACTACGTACACTGAGAATACCAAACATTCGGAAGACATTTCTAACATTTGGAACCCCCCCCCCTTTTGCCCTCAGAACATCCTCAGTTCGTCAGGACTACAAGGTGTCAGGTTATGGACTACAAGGTGTCAGGGTATGGACTACAAGGTGTCAGGGTATGGACTACAAGGTGTCAGGGTATGGACTACAAGGTGTCAGGTTATGGACTACAAGGTTTCAGGTTATGGACTACAAGGCTTCAGGGTATGGACTACAAGGTGTCAGGTTATGGACTACAAGGTGTCAGGTTATAGACTACAAGGTGTCAGGTTATGGACTACAAGGTGTCAGGTTATGGACTACAAGGTGTCAGGTTATGGACTACAAGGTGTCAGGTTATGGACTACAAGGTGTCAGGTTATGGACTACAAGGTGTCAGGGTATGGACTACAAGGTGTCAGGGTATGGACTACAAGGTGTCAGGTTATGGACTACAAGGTGTCGAAAGCGTATTATAATGTTGACTTCATTGCTCCCCACAGTTGTGTCAAGTTGGCTGGATGACCTTTGGGTGGTGGACCATTCTTGATACACACAGAAAACTGTATGAAAAACCCAGTAATGTTGCTGTTCTTGACACACTCAAACCGGTACGCCTGGCACCTACTACCGTACCCTGTTCAAAGGCACTTTAGTATTTTGTCTTGCGCGTTCACCAGACATATACAATTCACGTCTCAATTGTTTCAAGGCTGAAAAAAATCCCTTCTTTATAATGTCTCCACCCTTTCATTTACACTGATTGAAGTGCATTGAAAAAAAATGACATCAACCAGGGATCATAGCTTTCACCTGGATTCACCTGGTCCATCAATGTCACGGAAAGAGCAGGTGTTCTTAATGTTTTGTACAATCAGTGCATATGTGTTCACTGTGAAATTTTCCGTACCCATTCAGATGTGATGTCATCTGCCATGTCAGCCTATTTGAAACCACTGTACAAAAAAAGATATATCTTTCCCCTTTAACATCACGAAAAGAAAACAGTCTGTGGATTTATGACGCCTTCCAATTCCTATTGACTTAAGTGATATGACTAGGCAAGTAGGCACGGGGGGGAATAAGCAGTAGGAGTGATTACTAATGAAATCCGTCCATATTTAGGACAAGACCACAACTTGCTGATTGGTCAAAACACAAGGTGTATTTTACCAGGTCGTGCTGCTGAGATTACAAAACCAACCCATTGAAAGGTCGTGTTGTAAAACCTATCGTTTTGTTTGCGAACACTCAAGCCAATACTATTGGTATATTTTCCCACAAGTTTGTCAGACGAATAGCAGCAAAAAACATCTAGATTGGCTATGAGGTTAAATGTGCTATAGCTAGCTAGCAAGTAAAAGTTGCACCACTGACTATATTTTGGACAAGAATTTACAGCCATTTAATTTTTGGTATAATCTTAAATATAACATAGACATACCTCATTTAAATACGATACAATAAACATTTAGTTCACTATTTATGCCAGGGTAAGTATACTCCAGTTTCAATATTAGGACAGAATATTTGCCTCCATAGCAACGACGGCACCTGAGAGGGACATTTGTCATTCGTTTGCGAAATGCGCTATTCATTTTTTTTTGCAGCCTTTCTGTTGGGGATCATACATAATTTACTGGTAAGTCTTCATACAGACACAGACTATAGTTGCAATTGAAAAATATGTGCCTGTGAAATTTCCCTTATGAATGAGGGGGAAAAAACTAACATTTTACAATTAATTTCCTCAATATGTGACGAAAGAAGGGGAGGGAAAAGCATTCAATCAAAAGATGAACATGTTATTGGAGAGTGTGGACCATAGATATTTAACGTGTAACTACGCTGAGAGTCGGGAAGCAAGTACAGGAAGGGTATAATTTAACGACAAAACCAAGAAACACGCGCCAACAACGGAACAGAAACAATAACGTCTGGAGAAGAAGCCAAAGGGAGTGACAGATATAGGGAAGGTAATCAACAAGGTGATGGAGTCCAGGTGAGGCGCTGGTGCGCGTAACGGTGGTGACAGGTGAGCGTTATAATGAGCAGCCTGGTGACCCAGAGCGCCGGTAGATGGAGGATACGGGACAATAAATAGAATCTCATTCTACTTCTGTGATGTGGAGTCGTGGTTATATATTTAATCACTGCCTCTTACACTGCTCCTAGTAAAGTCCCATTTACTCTGAGATAATCATAATTTACTTTTCCACGAATTAAATGGGCTTGCTGACATCACCATCAGGAGATTTCCGTTTTTTTTTTTTACTTCCCTTTCATTAATTTAATTATTTGACTTATCAGTAAACCTGCCTCTGTAATTCATATTTGAAAGCCATGGTCATAAATTGTCCCTCTCTCCAAGCACAGTGTTTACTATGCAGTGTAGATTCCTCTTGTGTGTTAAAATACTTTTCTGTGTCATCTGGAGGTTAAACAAGACATGAGAGTGGTGGACTGGCGCAGATGGTGATGAAGAGAGTGGATGTGCATTTCAATGTGTAACACCGGGACCCTTCTTAGATTAGCCTGTTGCCTTACGTCACTGCAGAATACACAAGGAAATGCTAATCTTTTGCAATAGGTCTACTTAAAATAGGAGCTTGAGCAGTCATTTCAGATAATAAACAGAATATTTAATGTGTATAATTTCTTCCCATAAAGATGTAAAATGACATACAGTAAGTTAATAAATACTATATCAAATCAAATGTATTTATAAAGCCCTTCTTACATCAGCTGATATCTAGGTGTAGAAGCACGGTGGCTAGGAAAAACTCCCTAGAAAGACCAGAAACTAGGAAGAAACCTAGAGAGGAACCAGGCTATGAGAGGTGGGCCAGTCCTCTTCTGGCTGTGCCAGGTGGAGATTATAACAGAACATGGCCAAGATGTTCAAATGTTCATAGATGACCAGCAGGGTCAAATAATAATAATCATAGATTCTGACTGAAGTAGAATAGGAAGAAAGGTTAGGAGTCACTCCTGTTTGAGGTTTTGCAATTACAACATTGCATTTTATGAGTACTCTTTTTCTTTCCTTATTATTTTTCCTCACATCGACAACATTGAAAAAGCAACATAAGAGCACCTAGTCTAACATTAAATATATGACTTAGAAATCAAAAGGGTTTAAATAACTTAAATAACAATACATCATAACATGACAGAATATCATTTGCGATTTACCTAGATAATGCAAGGTTCAAGGATGATTTACACACCTTCACACCTTAGTGTTAAAGTAACAGGTCATATCTTGTTCAGAGTTGGGTCGGCTTCGTTAAGTTGCATTAAAATGATCGTGTTTGGGTTTTTTTTGTGTGTTTTTTTTTTTACATCCCTTTCCTGCAGTCAAATGACCAAATTGCCCTCTAGTGGCCTCATGGGTGGAATGTAATTAACATTTTTCACAATACATTTTAATTTAAATTTTAAATACGCTTGTTTCTATGTCCAAAGGTTATATTTCAACATATGTGATGTATATAAAGTGTAATATTGGGATGCAAACTCAAGGTTGAATACATTTCAACTCTATATCTGACATGGTGCAGACGTCATCTTTTTGTTAAACCCACAACTATGTGTGTGAGGTGTATACTTTTGTTTCAAAGTAGATTTGTTTCAGACTACCCAGAATCCCTTTGGCCCCGATTTAGACCACTGCAGTAAATGTCATCCAAAAATTCCAACATGTGGCCTCAAATACAATATTGGATGCATGCAATCCTTTTTTTTTGTTGTGAGAGTTTTTTGTTGTTGTTGACAAACAGTGCTATTCAGGGCCAATATTGGCAGTGAAAGTATGACAAAAAATTGGGTGGATGTATGAAAGAAAATAGCTTAGTGGACTTATTAATGTGTTGTGAAATCTGTTATGAATGTATTGTAATGTTTTTAACATGGTATAACTGACTTTATTTAGCTCGAACCCAGGATCTGTAATAAATACAAATACAAAATGGTGTCATTGTTGGTATCCTTGTTGAATGTAATGAAAATTGTTAAACAAGAGGTGTTTTTGGACACACAACTATGACCAGAATGGACAAAACACAAAACGTGTGACATTTGATAGAGAGAAAACTACGAGGAGCATAAAAAGAATAACTATTTGTAACAACTCATTGCTGAATGTCTTAGGGCCACAGCTGAGGTGTTATAACCACTCATTGCTGAATGTCTTAGGGCCACAGCTGAGGTGTTATAACCACTCATTGCTGAATGTCTTAGGGCCACAGCTGAGGTGTTATAACAACTCATTGCTGAATGTCTTAGGGCCACAGCTGAGGTGTTATAACCACTCATTACTGAATGTCTTAGGGCCACAGCTGAGGTGTTATAACCACTCATTACTGAATGTCTTAGGGCCACAGCTGAGGTGTTATAACCACTCATTGCTGAATGTCTTAGGGCCACAGCTGAGGTGTTATAACCACTCATTGCTGAATGTCTTAGGGCCACAGCTGAGGTGTTATAACCACTCATTGCTGAATGTCTTAGGGCCACAGCTGAGGTGTTCTAACCACTCATTGCGGAATGTCTTAGGGCCACAGATGAGGTGAGTAGTTAGTAGTAGCCTACTTTGGATAACATTCTCAGTCTTCATCACTAGTCATGACTGTTGATGATGATACCTGCTGGTGAGTGTGGAGAAAATGTTGTTTACGTCCTGAATGGCACCCTATTCCCCATATAGTGGTTATGAGGACAGGCCCACTGTCCTCATAACCCCACCCCAACCCTTCTCTCCAGTCCAGGCCCACTGTCCTCATAACCCCACCCCAACCCTTCTCTCCAGTCCAGGCCCACTGTCCTCATAACCCCACCCCAACTCTTCTCTCCAGTCCAGGCCCACTGTCCTCATAACCCCACCCCAACCCTTCTCTCCAGTCCAGGCCCACTCTCCTCATAACCCCACCCCAACCCTTCTCTCCAGTCCAGGACCACTGTCCTCATAACCCCACCCCAACCCTTCTCTCCAGTCCAGGCCCACTCTCCTCATAACCCCACCCCAACTCTTCTCTCCAGTCCAGGCCCACTGTCCTCATAACCCCACCCCAACTCTTCTCTCCAGTCCAGGCCCACTGTCCTCATAACCCCACCCCAACCCTTCTCTCCAGTCCAGGCCCACTCTCCTCATAACCCCACCCCAACCCTTCTCTCCAGTCCAGGACCACTGTCCTCATAACCCCACCCCAACCCTTCTCTCCAGTCCAGGCCCACTCTCCTCATATCCCCATCCCAACCTTTCTCTCCAGTCCAGGCCCACTGTCCTCATAACCCCACCCCAACCCTTCTCTCCAGTCCAGGCCTACTGTCCTCATAACCCCACCCCAACCCTTCTCTCCAGTCCAGGCCCACTGTCCTCTAGTTCATTGTCTGAGTAGGAACCATGAGAACTATAGCTGAGCTCTGTCGCAGTGTGCCTCAGGAAATGTGTAGGGTGAGACAGTAAACCCACTCCAGCTCCTACGGTATCAGCACTTAACACATCATCTTCTTCCCCTGCTCCCAGATCCTCCTCATCTTCATCGTCCGGGGTACCAGAGTTACGGGTGTCTCCAGACCCGGTATTGCTGCCCTGCTTCCCCCCGTGGGGACAGTCGGAGTCACCTTGGCCCTTGATTGCCTGCTCCTTAGCCTTGCGGCTCCGCTTCCACTTCATCCGCCTGTTCTGGAACCAGATCTTCACCTGAACGGAACACGACAGTTACGCGAGGATAAACATGTCAGTCAAAACAACCTGCGGCTCATTTCAGTGGGTCTAAAGTTTTACGGCATGAATAGACATTTATCCAACTGTTATCTCTATGGGACTGCAGATGGATATGAGCTATGTAGCTAAATCTGGAGCAATATTTATTGGGCATGGTCCCTGACACATAAAATAATAAACTTTTCACACAATTGCACACAAAAAAAAAAGGATTGAAAATCAGTTCAGGGATCATCATGCTCACCTGTGTCTCTGTGAGCATGAGAGAGGTGGCCACCTCAAAGCGTTTAGGTCTGGACAGGTATTTGTTGAGTTTGAACTGGTTCTCCAGCTGTAGTAGCTGTTGACTGGTGAAGGCTGTTCTGGGCCTACGACACTTTCCCATCAGACTGGCCTGAGAAGAGGCTGGAGTGGAGACCATGAGAGAGAGGTTATTATCACATGTTAAACTACTACTACTACTACTACTACTGCTACTACTAATAATAATAATAGTTATTATAAAATAGTTATAATGATAATAATCTATGGTTTATTTATGTCACATTTATTTCAGGTTCTTGCTCTTCGGGAGGATGATGGGGCTGAGATATAAACATTTTCATCTTTAAAAGCCGTCCTTTCTGATGATATCAGTTTTATTGGACTTTGGTTTACAGTTGGCCTGAGGACACGGTGATATGGCTTTAGCAGGGCTATAAAACTCAACAGAATGCCATTAAATTAATGAAAATTTCAATAGCGGGACTTTGTTGATGAAGTGGACATATTGCATCAGGTGTTTCTTTATTGTATATTGTAATAATAATAATAAACTCACACTTTGGCTATCGCCTATTAATTAAAATGTTATTTATGACTAAAGGTAAATCATGACAGAGATGTGATTATGGCTCAGGAGTAAATGGGCTACTGGTCCAATGATACTCAAGATCGCCTGAAAGATGCAATGACAACTTATTTTTTGTGTGTTTTGACTGCTTATTCTAGATAATATCTGCATTTAAAACGAATCATTTACAAATCCATTATTTTTTAATTAATTCAGAAAAAGAACAGCAAAATCTAAGACATGAAAATAATATTTTATTTATTTAGTGCGTCCTCCTACAATGTAGTAAATTCGACATATTGTTCAACGAAATTTTAACGGCTAAATAATTTAAATAAAATAAACCGAAATTATGCAGCACCAATACAGTAATTAGGTTTAATAAGCAAAAGACAACATTCTGTTTCAATAATTTATTTACAACTACTTTATTTTCACACAATATATTTTATAGCTATTATGAACAGTGGTAGAGAGAGACACTTCAATTATATTCAAAGAATGACAAATGAGACGCCTGAAAGCTACTTGCCACCATAGTCTCCGAGTCTTGGCATCATCATTCCAGCTCTAATCCAGTGTTCTAGAGGAAACCCAGCCATAACTGCTGCCCTTAGATGCTCCGGGTACGGCTGGGCGAAACTGGGATAGGCGAAGGCTGTGTGCTGGCCACTCAGAGCCGCGACGGGGTACATGTGGGTGGGATACATTCCAGGGATGGCCCCCTGAGACAGCTGGGTCAGTCCCTGGTGAGAGAAATTCAATAGACCCGGTTTGGGGATATTCCCGGTCTGAATGTGGATACCGCTGGTGGTCCTCCGCTGGGATTGGGTCTCCGACCGGCGGCACGAGAATGGGTTGTCCTCAGAACACAGTCCCTGGGAGCTGTCTCGGTCCACCCGGTGCGCCAACAGCGCGTCGATTCCAAAGTTCTTAGATTTTGCCATTGTGTACTTTTCCTAAGACTTTACACCAACTCGAATTATTCTTCTGGGTTCTGATTGCTGGATTAGAGTTGTTTTAGGTTGTAATTTTTGTTTTTGTTCTAATTTGTCCGTCCGTGCCGTGCGGTGCCAGTCGCTCCTCTGCTTCCTTTGCGATTCGTCCCCACCTGAAACTGGCAACTTTTCTCACAACGCTCTGCAATTGAACCTCGGAAATGTATAAACGGGATCCTTGGGACGTCCCAACTCGGTCGAACCTCCCCAAACCCGCCCCCCCAAACCTGCCTCTGATTGGCTCATCTTCTTCCACTAATTGGTCTTTTGACCAATCAGATCAGAATTGGGCTGCGTGTTTGGGGACTTTATAGCAGGTGTCAAACTTATTCCACGGAGGGCAGAGTATCTGCAGGTTTTAGTTTTTTCTTTCAAGTAAGACCTAGACAACCAGGTGAGGGGAGTTCCTTACGAATTAGTGACCTTAATTCATCCATCTAGTATAAGGGTGGAGCTCGATAGCTGAAAAAGTATTTTTTAGGCCTATATAGGAGATGAAACAAATAGTTAAAGTCAAAAAAACTAAAACAGTCTTCCATCCGTGACATCACAGTGATTTCTTTCCATAATAGAAAATATCACAATGCACGTAACACAATACAAATAACCCAATGGAGAAAGATGAAGCTCAAATTTAACCTATCGTTTATGGAAATGTATTTGTCACCTTTCTAGGAAGCAGCAGCCTAGGAATACTACGAGCCCGTGCAGTGAGTGAAAGGCCTATATCATTTAGATTCTGAACATTACGCATTCCTGCTGTCCATTCTCATTCATCTTTTTTTTGATAGATTCTAGACCTTTCCATTTAAAGACAACATAAATACAGCATTTTTGATTGACATGTCCACAAATTCTGTCGTCGAGGAAGAAGTGGCCTAATATCCAGCGATATAAATCATCTTTATACCACAAATAATAATTAACGTTACATCTTTTGTTGATTCAATTTTTTGACTTTGTTGGGTGCACTTTGTTGGGAAAAAGTTCCCAATTTTCATACTTGAGTAAAAGTAAAGATATTTTATTAGAAAATTACTCAGATAAAAGAGAAAGTCAGCCAGTAAACTGCTACTTGCAAAAGTAAAAAAGTATTTGGTTTTAAATATATTTATGTACCAAAAGTACATGTAAATGCTAAAATATACTTAATTATCCAAAGTCAAATTAAAAGTATAAATGATTTCAAAGTCCTTATATTAAGCAAATCAGACCGCACAATTGTCTTGTTTTTGTTATTTACGGATAGCCAGGGGCACGCTCCAACACTCAGACATTACAAACAAAGCATTTGTGTTTAGTGAGTCTGCCAGATCAGAGGCAGTAGGGACGACCAGGGATGTTCTCTGTTTAGTGAGTCTGCCAGATCAGAGGCAGTAGGGACGACCAGGGATGTTCTCTGTTTAGTGAGTCTGCCAGATCAGAGGCAGTAGGGACGACCAGGTATTGTCTCTTTAAGTGCGTGAATTAGACCATTTTCCTGTCCTGCTACTAATTTTGAGTGTCAGGGAAAATGTTTGGAGTAAAAAATACATCATTCTCTTTAGGAAAGTAGTGAGGTAAAAGTAAACATTATCAAAAATACTATCAAAAAAACCTTTATTAGAAATGATTGACTTATTTTTACTTAACCACGTAAGTACTTTACGCCACTTCATAAGACCAAGTTTGCTGTTTCAGTCACCCATCCACACGTTTTAAAATCAAAGTGAAAATGGAATTAGGTCTTTTTTTCACCAAACATAAATGTGGTTGGCATTAAAATGGTTGAATCTTTGTATGGAATTTAATATGAATATAACATAATTATACGGAGAGTAGTATCAGAAATGTAAACGACTTGTTTCTTTAAGAAATGCTATAAGCTATGTTTATATATTTTTTTCATATTATGAATTATAATATAGCCTACCTTGTATTATATTTTTATTACGACAAGAGTACCAACCACAAAATATGAATCGAAAATCTCACCTTAATTTCACCTTAATATTAATTCTTATTTTAACATCCACTCAAACCTTTATTTTTCTAACAAATGTCAGGCTACATTTTCTCGGGCAAATATTTTGCCTACAGGACACCAATGACTATTTTCAGTCAAAATATATCCAGAATAGTCAAGTATATGTAGAAAATCCGTTTTGTCTTCATTTAAAAGTAGGCCTATGATCGAGGGTTTCCACCATTTCAAATTCACCGTTATGAATGCCAGCGTTGCATAGTAACAACAAGGTTTTCAATGGTATGATGTAATTAGTCAGACTATCTGCTAAACTAATGAAAGGCACTGTGTCTTTATCTTTGTGAAAGTAAACCCATATGGGACCGTAAAGATATATTACCGGATCAAAGTCTGATTGACTGAGAAATGGGGAGGGACAGGGGTTAGTTGACACGGCTGTGATTGGACAGGGCTACAGTTGACTAGGCTGTGATTGGTTTCCAGTGTCATGTGGGATTGAAACGGGATTATAGGGCGTGCAAATTGAAAGGAAAATGTTAGCGCCTAATTCAGACTCAGAAAATGTACACCTTTCCTATGTACTTCTTAGTAGTTGGTTTTCAGATTTACTGTATGGAGGTGTGAACGGATTTTGCAGGCCTGGTTAGCTTGTGCCCGCTGAATACATTTAATTCAACCATTGAAAACGCTCCCAATTGCTGGGCAACACATTGTCTTGTGGAGTTTTCATTCAAAAGGGTTTTCAGTACATTTATTAAATTACATTTTGTGTACCTTCAATTGGAGAACAGTTCAGAATATTATGTATCAATGACAGAAAGCCATGTAAATACACACATATTCATCTCCTTTTCAGCACCAATTGGTAGTTAAATAAAAATCAAATAAAAAAAGATTGTATATTTTTTTAGAGTTAGGAATCTATTTATGAATAATAATAAAAACAGGTTTGGACCTTTACACACAAAATATATTGGTGAATAAAAAAAATAGTGGTTTGATTGATCCTGAAAGTTGACATTTTCAATTGTTCAATCCATGAAATATTGGAAGGTGAGAAAAGTGTGAAATAGGAGTTGATCAATAGTCCCATAAATCTACCCTGATAATCACTAATCATGGAAGTCTAATAGGAGTTGATCAATAGTCCCATAAATCTACCCTGATAATCACTAATCATGGATGATTACGGTCCAGTCATCCTATGACTGCTGTCACATTTGTCTCCAGTGATCATAAGGTTAGGGTTAGGGTTAGGGTTAGGGTTAGGGTTAGGGTTAGGGTTAGGGTTAGGGTTAGGGTTAGGGTTAGGGTTAGGGTTAGGGTTAGGGTTAGGGTTAGGGTTAGGGTTAGGGTTAGGGTTAGGGTTAGGGTTAGGGTTAGGGTTAGGGTTAGGGTTAGGGTTAGGGTTAGGGTTAGGGTTAGGGTTAGGGTTAGAGTTAGGGTTAGGGTTAGGGTTAGGGTTAGGGTTAGGGTTAGGGTTAGGGTTAAGGTTAGGGTTAGGGTTAGGGTTAGGGTTAGGGTTAGGGTTAGGGTTAGAAGGTAAAATAGATCTGAAACTATTTGTTATTTATATGAACAAATCCCCTGATCCAATCGGCTTACTCAGTTACCTAGCTCTTATCAATAACTCTTATCAATAGCTCTTATCAATAGCTCTTATCAATAGCTCTTACCAATAGCTCTTATCAATAGCTCTTATCAATAGCTCTTATCAATAGCTCTTATCAATAGCTCTTATCAATAGCTCTTATCAATAGCTCTTATCAATAACTCTTATCAATAGCTCTTATCAATAGCTCTTACCAATAGCTCTTATCAATAGCTCTTATCAATAGCTCTTATCAATAGCTCTTACCAATAGCTCTTATCAATAACTCTTATCAATAGCTCTTATCAATAGCTCTTACCAATAGCTCTTATCAATAACTCTTATCAATAACTCTTATCAATAGCTCTTACCAATAGCTCTTACCAATAGCTCTTATCAATAGCTCTTATCAATAGCTCTTATTAATAGCTCTTATCAATAGCTCTTACCAATAGCTCTTATCAATAACTCTTATCAATAGCTCTTATCAATAGATCTTATCAATAGCACTTATCAATAGCTCTTATCAATAGATCTTATCAATAGATCTTATCAATAGCTCTTATCAATAGATCTTATCAATAGCTCTTATCAATAACTCTTATCAATAACTCTTATCAATAGCTCTTATCAATAGCTCTTATCAATAGATCTTATCAATAGCTCTTACCAATAGCTCTTACCAATAGCTCTTATCAATAACTCTTATCAATAGCTCTTATCAATAGCTCTTACCAATAGCTCTTATCAATAACTCTTATCAATAACTCTTATCAATAGCTCTTACCAATAGCTCTTACCAATAGCTCTTATCAATAGCTCTTATCAATAGCTCTTATTAATAGCTCTTATCAATAGCTCTTACCAATAGCTCTTATCAATAACTCTTATCAATAGCTCTTATCAATAGATCTTATCAATAGCACTTATCAATAGCTCTTATCAATAGATCTTATCAATAGATCTTATCAATAGCTCTTATCAATAGATCTTATCAATAGCTCTTATCAATAACTCTTATCAATAACTCTTATCAATAGCTCTTATCAATAGCTCTTATCAATAGATCTTATCAATAGCTCTTACCAATAGCTCTTACCAATAGCTCTTATCAATAACTCTTATCAATAGCTCTTATCAATAGCTCTTATCAATAGATCTTATCAATAGCACTTATCAATAGCTCTTATCAATAACTCTTATCAATAACTCTTACCAATAGCTCTTATCAATAGCTCTTATCAATAACTCTTATCAATAGCTCTTATCAATAGATCTTATCAATAGCACTTATCAATAGCTCTTATCAATAGATCTTATCAATAGCTCTTATCAATAGCTCTTATCAATAGATCTTATCAATAGCTCTTATCAATAACTCTTATCAATAGATCTTATCAATAACTCTTATCAATAGCTCTTACCAATAGCTCTTATCAATAACTCTTATCAATAGCTCTTATCAATAGATCTTATCAATAGCACTTATCAATAGCTCTTATCAATAGATCTTATCAATAACTCTTATCAATAGCTCTTACCAATAGCTCTTACCAATAGCTCTTACCAATAACTCTTATCAATAGCTCTTATCAATAGCTCTTACCAATAGCTCTTACCAATAGCTCTTATCAATAGCTCTTATCAATAGCTCTTATCAATAGCTATTACCAATAGCTCTTATCAATAACTCTTATCAATAACTCTTATCAATAGCTCTTACCAATAGCTCTTATCAATAACTCTTATCAATAGCTCTTATCAATAGCTCTTACCAATAGCTCTTATCAATAACTCTTATCAATAGCTCTTATCAATAGCTCTTATCAATAGCTCTTATCAATAGATCTTATCAATAACTCTTATCAATAGCTCTTATCAATAGCTCTTATCAATAGCTCTTATCAATAACTCTTATCAATAGCTCTTATCAATAGATCTTATCAATAGCTCTTACCAATAGCTCTTACCAATAGCTCTTATCAATAACTCTTATCAATAGCTCTTATCAATAACTCTTATCAATAGCTCTTACCAATAGCTCTTATCAATAACTCTTATCAATAGCTCTTATCAATAGCTCTTATCAATAGCTCTTATCAATAGCTCTTATCAATAGCTCTTACCAATAGCTCTTATCAATAGATCTTATCAATAACTCTTATCAATAGCTCTTATCAATAGCTCTTACCAATAGCTCTTATCAATAGCTCTTATCAATAACTCTTATCAATAGCTCTTATCAATAACTCTTATCAATAGCTCTTACCAATAGCTCTTATCAATAACTCTTACCAATAGCTCTTATCAATAACTCTTATCAATAGCTCTTATCAATAGCTCTTATCAATAACTCTTATCAATAGCTCTTACCAATAGCTCTTATCAATAACTCTTATCAATAGCTCTTATCAATAGCTCTTATCAATAGATCTTATCAATAGCACTTATCAATAGCTCTTATCAATAGATCTTATCAATAGCTCTTATCAATTTGTAAATTACAGGTGTGTTATTTTTATTGTAAAAAAATAACATAGATTTTGTTCCACTTGGAACCTGAAAGAATGTTTCATCATCATTCATAAAGGTGGTGGAATTATGAGGGAATTAAGTCAAGGTCAGAATACAGTTTGTCTGTAGACACACCTTCATTTCTTTGACCCCCCCCCCCCTCCAACGAATAGCAGGTGGATAGCATGATGTTCTCATGCTTCAGTTCAACCTCAGAATACACCTAGAGAGAAAATGCATTAAAAAGGGCATAACGTTCCATTTGTGCACACTCTTAACTCGGGTCGGAATCGGGCCCCTCACTTGGGCACACTCTTAACTCGGGTCGGAATCGGGCCCCTCACTTGGGCACACTCTTAACTCGGGTCGGAATCGGGCCCCTCACTTGGGCACACTCTTAACTCGGGTCGGAATCGGGCCCCTCACTTGGGCACACTCTTAACTCGGGTCGGAATCGGGCCCCTCACTTGGGCACACTCTTAACTCGGGTCGGAAGTGGGCCCCTCACATGGAGAAAGATAGTAACAAATAATTAAATAACCAACAGGCTAGTCCTGCTGCCATAGGCCTACTGCTGTGTCTGTCAGTTAGCTGGTGGTCAGACACAGCACCAGGCAAAGCAGCAGGCTTGGACCTGCATGTGTTTGGTCAGGGTTAGAGAGTCAGTGGAAGACGAGATGACTGAAACACAGCTTTATCTGACCTTGACACGTTTGGGCTTTTCTACCACTCAGTTTCACCAGCTGACATAGGGACAGTTTTCTCACAGTCAGCCAGTCAGACACACACACACACACACACACACACACACACACACACACACACACACACACACACACACACACACACACACACACACACACACACACACACACACACACACACTCACACACACACACACACACACTCACACACACACACACACACACACACACACACACACACACACACACACACACACACACACACACTCACACACACACTCACACACACACACACACACACACACACACACACACACACACACACACACACACACACACACACACACACACAGACACACACACACACACACACACACACACACACACACACACACACACACACACACACACTCACACACACACACACACACACACACACACACACACACACACACACACACACACACACACACACACACACACACACACACTCACACACACACACACACACACACACACACACACACACACACACACACACACACACACACACACTCACACACACACACACACACACACACACACACACACACACACACACACACACACACACACACACACACACACACACACACACACACACACACACACACACACACACACACACACACACACACACACACACACACACACACACACACACACACACACACACACACACACACACACACACACACACACACAGATATTGTGGCATTGTAAAAATAAAAAAATAAAACATTCATCAACATCTATGAAGCTGATCAATGTATTTCTGTTCAATAAACGTTATTGGTAGTTGAGAACACATGCTTATCACTGATTACAGGTATCATTATAACCATGATCACAGGCTGAAACTCATATCCCAGAAGGAAATGTGTCTGACTGTTCAGGGGGCTTCCCCCCCCCCCCCCACTAATCATCACCACATCTAATCATAGACAAAAGCAGCCATTTTTGAGGGCACTGAAAAAAACTGGAGGTCTTGTGAGTGGAAATGTGAATGTTTTGTGCAACTTCTGGTGTGTGTTTACAGTGAACACTGAGGCTGTACCCTTACAATATGAGACAGTAGCCTATAGACTATTGTGGCTATTTGAGCACAGTATAGGGAAAGGGAAAGAGGGATACCTAGTCAGTTATACAACTGAATGTATTCAACTGAAATGTGTCCTTCCTGCATTTAACCCCTCTGAATCAGAGAGGTTCAGGGGGGGGGCTGCCTTAATCGACATCAACGTCATTGGCGCCCGGGGAACAGTGGGTTAACTGCCTTGTTCAGGGGAACAGTGGGTTAACTGCCTTGTTCAGGGGAACAGTGGGTTAACTGCCTTGTTCAGGGGAACATTGGGTTAACTGCCTTGTTCAGGGGCACAGTGGGTTAACTGCCTTGTTCAGGGGAACAGTGGGTTAACTGCCTTGTTCAGGGGAACAGTGGGTTAACTGCCTCGTTCAGGGGAACAGTGGGTTAACTGCCTTGTTCAGGGGAACAGTGGGTTAACTGCCTTGTTCAGGGGAACAGTGGGTTAACTGCCTCGTTCAGGGGCACAGTGGGTTAACTGCCTTGTTCAGGGGAACAGTGGGTTAACTGCCTTGTTCAGGGGAACAGTGGGTTAACTGCCTTGTTCAGGGGAACATTGGGTTAACTGCCTTGTTCAGGGGCACAGTGGGTTAACTGCCTTGTTCAGGGGAACAGTGGGTTAACTGCCTTGTTCAGGGGAACAGTGGGTTAACTGCCTCGTTCAGGGGAACAGTGGGTTAACTGCCTTGCTCAGGGGGCAGAACGACAGATTTTTTACCTTGTCAGCTCAGGGATTCGATTCAGCAAATTTTCAGTTACTGGCCCAACGCCTACCAACAAAACCAATGGAGCAAATCCTATAACATTTTCACATAGAAACAGCTTTGTATTTCTATTATATAGTCTACAGTAGTCTATATGTGGTGTTCAGGCCTACAGTAGTCTATATGTGGTGTTCAGGCCTACAGTAGTCTATATGTGGTGTTCAGGCCTACAGTAGTCTATATGTGGTGTTCAGGTCTTTAGTGGTCTATATGTGGTGTTCAGGCCTACAGTAGTCTATATGTGGTGTTCAGGTCTACAGTAGTCTATATGTGGTGTTCAGGCCTACAGTAGTCTATATGTGGTGTTCAGGCCTACAGTAGTCTATATGTGGTGTTCAGGCCTGCAGTAGTCTATATGTGGTGTTCAGGCCTACAGTAGTCTATATGTGGTGTTCAGGTCTACAGTAGTCTATATGTGGTGTTCAGGCCTACAGTAGTCTATATGAGGTGTTCAGGTCTACAGTAGTCTATATGTGGTGTTCAGGCCTATAGTAGTCTATATGTGGTGTTCAGGCCTACAGTAGTCTATATGTGGTGTTCAGGCCTACAGTAGTCTATATGTGGTGTTCAGGCCTACAGTAGCCTATATGTGGTGTTCAGGCCTACAGTAGTCTATATGTGGTGTTCAGGCCTACAGTAGTCTATATGTGGTGTTCAGGTCTACAGTAGTCTATATGTGGTGTTCAGGTCTACAGTAGTCTATATGTGGTGTTCAGGCCTACAGTAGTCTATATGTGGTGTTCAGGCCTACAGTAGTCTATATGTGGTGTTCAGGTCTACAGTAGTCTATATGTGGTGTTCAGGCCTACAGTAGTCTATATGTGGTGTTCAGGTCTACAGTAGTCTATATGTGGTGTTCAGGCCTACAGTAGTCTATATGTGGTGTTCAGGCCTACAGTAGTCTATATGTGGTGTTCAGGCCTACAGTAGTCTATATGTGGTGTTCAGGTCTACAGTAGTCAATATGTGGTGTTCAGGCCTACAGTAGTCTATATGTGGTGTTCAGGCCTACAGTAGTCTATATGTGGTGTTCAGGTCTACAGTAGTCTATATGAGGTGTTCAGGCCTACAGTAGTCTATATGTGGTGTTCAGGCCTACAGCAGTCTATATGTGGTGTTCAGGCCTACAGTAGTCTATATGTGGTGTTCAGGTCTACAGTAGTCTATATGTGGTGTTCAGGCCTACAGTAGTCTATATGTGGTGTTCAGGTCTACAGTAGTCTATATGTGGTGTTCAGGCCTACAGTAGTCTATATGTGGTGTTCAGGTCTACAGTAGTCTATATGTGGTGTTCAGGCCTACAGTAGTCTATATGTGGTGTTCAGGCCTACAGTAGTCTATATGTGGTGTTTAGGTCTACAGTAGTCTATATGTGGTGTTCAGGCCTACAGTAGTCTATATGTGGTGTTCAGGCCTGCAGTAGTCTATATGTGGTGTTCAGGCCTACAGTAGTCTATATGTGGTGTTCAGGTCTACAGTAGTCTATATGTGGTGTTCAGGCCTACAGTAGTCTATATGAGGTGTTCAGGTCTACAGTAGTCTATATGTGGTGTTCAGGCCTACAGTAGTCTATATGTGGTGTTCAGGCCTACAGTAGTCTATATGTGGTGTTCAGGCCTACAGTAGTCTATATGTGGTGTTCAGGCCTACAGTAGCCTATATGTGGTGTTCAGGCCTACAGTAGTCTATATGTGGTGTTCAGGCCTACAGTAGTCTATATGTGGTGTTCAGGCCTACAGTAGTCTATATGTGGTGTTCAGGTCTACAGTAGTCTATATGTGGTGTTCAGGCCTACAGTAGTCTATATGTGGTGTTCAGGCCTACAGTAGTCTATATGTGGTGTTCAGGCCTACAGTAGTCTATATGTGGTGTTCAGGTCTACAGTAGTCTATATGTGGTGTTCAGGCCTACAGTAGCCTATATGTGGTGTTCAGGTCTACAGTAGTCTATATGTGGTGTTCAGGCCTACAGTAGTCTATATGTGGTGTTCAGGCCTACAGTAGTCTATATGTGGTGTTCAGGCCTACAGTAGTCTATATGTGGTGTTCAGGTCTACAGTAGTCAATATGTGGTGTTCAGGCCTACAGTAGTCTATATGTGGTGTTCAGGCCTACAGTAGTCTATATGTGGTGTTCAGGCCTACAGTAGTCTATATGTGGTGTTCAGGTCTACAGTAGTCTATATGTGGTGTTCAGGCCTACAGTAGTCTATATGAGGTGTTCAGGCCTACAGTAGTCTATATGTGGTGTTCAGGCCTACAGTAGTCTATATGTGGTGTTCAGGCCTACAGTAGTCTATATGTGGTGTTCAGGTCTACAGTAGTCTATATGTGGTGTTCAGGCCTACAGTAGTCTATATGTGGTGTTCAGGTCTACAGTAGTCTATATGTGGTGTTCAGGTCTACAGTAGTCTATATGTGGTGTTCAGGCCTACAGTAGTCTATATGTGGTGTTCAGGCCTACAGTGGTCTATATGTGGTGTTCAGGTCTACAGTAGTCTATATGTGGTGTTCAGGTCTACAGTAGTCTATATGTGGTGTTCAGGCCTACAGTAGTCTATATGTGGTGTTCAGGCCTACAGTATGTGGTGTTCAATACAATACCTATACTATACTTGACTACAGTGTCCATGATCAATGACCTGTACCTGACTACAGTGTCCATGATCAATTACCTGTACCTGACTACAGTGTCCATGATCAGTGACCTGTACCTGACCTCAGTGTCCATGATCAATGACCTGTACCTGACTACAGTGTCCATGATCAGTGACCTGTACCTGACTACAGTGTCCATGATCAATGACCTGTACCTGACCTCAGTGTCCATGATCAATGACATATACCTGACTACAGTGTCCATGATCAATGACCTGTACCTGACTACAGTGTCCATGATCAATGTCTACTTGTACATACACAATGTGTGTGTTTTTCCCACTGTGGGAAATAGGTGGTTGGTGGACTGAACAGATAAATCACCTTCCGTCCAGCTACAGCTATCTCGACCTTGGAACCCTCATTAAAGTCAACTCATTACTGAGATGGTGGTAATTTATTCAACACATTCTCATCATTCATTTAATTGGCGTTGGTTGGATCTCATAGGACAAGCTTGGAGCCGAGCGATTGGTCAGGACATCTCCACCGGTGAGAGTTAGGGTTTGGAACAGGTGTCAATGACGGTGGGTTTATGGGAAGTTTCAGAATTTCAGTTTTAAGGAACATTTTAATCAGCATTGTAATATGGCAGTTGAACGTTGTGATTGTAAAATCTGGTTGTAAAACCGTTATTATACATTCCAATAGGTCAAATAGGAGCGTTTTCAAAAGATATGAAAGCACGCATTAAATAATCGGGATTATTTTTTGCATAGCGAATCAAGTCAAATTGTTGTCACACTCTCCGAATACAACAGGTTCAACTTTATAGAACATAACCTCACAGTGAAATGCTGAATACAACAGGTGTAGTAGACCTCACAGTGAAATGCTGAATACAACAGGTGTAGTAGACCTCACAGTGAAATGCTGAATACAACAGGTGTAGTAGACCTCACAGTGAAATGCTGAATACAACAGGTGTAGTAGACCTCACAGTGAAATGCTGAATACAACAGGTGTAGTAGACCTCACAGTGAAATGCTGAATACAACAGGTGTAGTAGACCTCACAGTGAAATGCTGAATACAACAGGTATAATAGACCTTACAGTGAAATGCTGAATACAGCAGGTGTAGTAGACCTTACAGTGAAATGCTGAATACAACAGGTGTAGGTAGACCTCACAGTGAAATGCTGAATACAACAGGTGTAGTAAACCTTAGAGTGAAATGCTGAATACAACAGGTGTAGTAGACCTCACATTGAAATGCTGAATACAACAGGTGTAGTAGACCTCACAGTGAAATGCTGAATACAACAGATATAGTAGACCTTACAGTGAAATGCTGAATACAACAGGTGTAGTAGACCTTACAGTGAAATGCTAAATACAACAGGTGTAGTAGACCTCACAGTGAAATGCTGAATACAACAGGTGTAGGTAGACCTCACAGTGAAATGCTGAATACAACAGGTGTAGTAGATCTTACAGTGAAATGCTGAATACAACAGGTGTAGTAGACCTCACAGTGAAATGCTGAATACAACAGGTGTAGTAGACCTTACAGTGAAATGCTGAATACAACAGGTGTAGGTAGACCTCACAGTGAAATGCTGAATACAACAGGTGTAGGTAGACCTCACAGTGAAATGCTGAATACAACAGGTGTAGTAGACCTCACAGTGAAATGCTGAATACAACAGGTGTAGTAGACCTTACAGTGAAATGCTGAATACAACAGGTGTAGTAGACCTTACAGTGAAATGCTGAATACAGCAGGTGTAGTAGACCTCACAGTGAAATGCTGAATACAACAGGTGTAGTAGACCTCACAGTGAAATGCTGAATACAACAGGTGTAGTAGACCTTACAGTGAAATGCTGAATACAACAGGTGTAGTAGACCTCACAGTGAAATGCTGAATACAACAGGTGTAGTAGACCTTACAGTGAAATGCTGAATACAACAGGTGTAGTAGACCTCACAGTGAAATGCTGAATACAACAGGTGTAGTAGACCTCACAGTGAAATGCTGAATACAACAGGTGTAGTAGACCTTACAGTGAAATGCTGAATACAACAGGTGTAGTAGACCTTACAGTGAAATGCTTTACTTACAAGCCCCTTTATCCAACAAGTGTATCTATGGTCCCTTGATGAAGGCGTATGCTAACGTCTCACCAGTCAAACAAAGGATGTATTGTAGCTATGCTGATACAAGGCACATGGTCCGTCATTCACTGTCAACAGTCTCAGAATCACCCAGGCACGTGGGTAGTCATTCACTGTCAACAGTCTCAGAATCACCCAGGCACGTGGGTAGTCATTCACTGTCAACAGTCTCAGAATCACCCAGGCACGTGGGTAGTCATTCACTGTCAACAGTCTCAGAATCACCCAGGCACGTGGGTAGTCATTCACTGTCAACAGTCTCAGAATCACCCAGGCACGTGGGTAGTCATTCACTGTCAACAGTCTCAGAATCACCCAGGCACGTGGGTAGTCATTCACTGTCAACAGTCTCAGAATCACCCAGGCACGTGGGTAGTCATTCACTGTCAACAGTCTCAGAATCACCCAGGCACGTGGGTAGTCATTCACTGTCAACAGTCTCAGAATCACCCAGGCACGTGGGTAGTCATTCACTGTCAACAGTCTCAGAATCACCCAGGCACGTGGGTAGTCATTCACTGTCAACAGTCTCAGAATCACCCAGGCACGTGGGTAGTCATTCACTGTCAACAGTCTCAGAATCACCCAGGCACGTGGGTAGTCATTCACTGTCAACAGTCTCAGAATCACCCAGGCACGTGGGTAGTCATTCACTGTCAACAGTCTCAGAATCACCCAGGCACGTGGGTAGTCATTCACTGTCAACACCCTCAGAATCACCCAGGCACGTGGGTAGTCATTCACTGTCAACAGTCTCAGAATCACCCAGGCACGTGGGTAGTCATTCACTGTCAACAGTCTCAGAATCACCCAGGCACGTGGGTAGTCATTCACTGTCAACAGTCTCAGAATCACCCAGGCACGTGGGTAGTCATTCACTGTCAACAGTCTCAGAATCACCCAGGCACGTGGGTAGTCATTCACTGTCAACAGTCTCAGAATCACCCAGGCACGTGGGTAGTCATTCACTGTCAACAGTCTCAGAATCACCCAGGCACGTGGGTAGTCATTCACTGTCAACAGTCTCCGAATCACCCAGGCACGTGGGTAGTCATTCACTGTCAACAGTCTCAGAATCACCCAGGCACGTGGGTAGTCATTCACTGTCAACAGTCTCAGAATCACCCAGGCACGTGGGTAGTCATTCACTGTCAACAGTCTCAGAATCACCCAGGCACGTGGGTAGTCATTCACTGTCAACAGTCTCAGAATCACCCAGGCACGTGGGTAGTCATTCACTGTCAACAGTCTCAGAATCACCCAGGCACGTGGGTAGTCATTCACTGTCAACAGTCTCAGAATCACCCAGGCACGTGGGTAGTCTTTCACTGTCAACAGTCTCAGAATCACCCAGGTACGTGGGTAGTCATTCACTGTCAACAGTCTCAGAATCACCCAGGTACGTGGGTAGTCATTCACTGTCAACAGTCTCAGAATCACCCAGGCACGTGGGTAGTCATTCACTGTCAACAGTCTCAGAATCACCCAGGTACGTGGGTAGTCATTCACTGTCAACAGTCTCAGAATCACCCAGGTACGTGGGTAGTCATTCACTGTCAACAGTCTCAGAATCACCCAGGCACGTGGGTAGTCATTCACTGTCAACAGTCTCAGAATCACCCAGGTACGTGGGTAGTCATTCACTGTCAACAGTCTCAGAATCACCCAGGTACGTGGGTAGTCATTCACTGTCAACAGTCTCAGAATCACCCAGGTATTCAGCGTTTGATCGAAAGACTATATTCTGCAGCATTGAAAAAAGAATCATTGTGAAGAAAATACACTGAAAAATAAAAACTCTGGAGAACAAAGGAAATCTACTCGTGGGAAATCATTTTGTATTTCGGTATATACAGTATTATTTGATTTCAACGGGATTGTGCATAATTCCTCCTTTGGTCACTGAATGTCCACAGCACTCCTCTGTAGAGATCACTCCTCTGTAGAGATCACTCCTCTGTAGAGATCACTCCTCTGTAGAGATCACTCCTCAGTAGAGATCACTCCTCTGTAGAGATCACTCCTCTGTAGAGATCACTCCTCTGTAGAGATCACTCCTCAGTAGAGATCACTCCTCTGTAGAGATCACTCCTCTGTAGAGATCACTCCTCTGTAGAGATCACTCCTCAGTAGAGATCACTCCTCTGTAGAGATCACTCCTCTGTAGAGATCACTCCTCTGTAGAGATCACACCTCTGTAGAGATCACTCCTCTGTAGAGATCACTCCTCTGTAGAGATCACTCCTCTGTAGAGATCACTCCTCTGTAGAGATCACTCCTCTGTAGAGATCACTCCTCTGTAGAGATCACTCCTCAGCAGAAATCACCTAAAGGAGTAGTGAACAGATGCTCAACAAGTCCTAGAGAGAGAGGACTCGCTGCAGACACTGTCCTGGATGAGGGGAGCAGCCGTGGTAAGAGGCTTTACCCCGGGCCCTAAAAGAGCCGTTCAGCCATCAGCTATTCATACGTAAATGTGACACAGAGGTTGAGGGGATGTCCGTGCCGCTATGGTCTGACTTCTGTATTACACCGCGGGGGGGGGCGGAACACAAACACGACACTAGATAGTCAAAACCTAGATCGATTACACTGCTAAAGGAGAAATCATCCCTTATTTACCGTACTGAATTTCATGAATCTATATCAAATTAAGTAAGATAAGTCTATAGATAATTACATTGTAATGCTGGATGGGGTCTATAGATAATTACATTGTAATGCTGGATGGGGTCTATAGATAATTATATTGTAATGCTGGATGGGGTCTATAGATAATTACATTGTAATGCTGGATGGGGTCTAAGTCTATAGATAACTACATTGTTAGGCTGGATAGATAATTACAATGTAATGCTGGATGGGGTCTAAGTCTATAGATAACTACATTGTAATTCTGGATGGGGTCTATAGATAACTACATTGTAATTCTGGATGGGGTCTATAGATAATTACATTGTAATGCTGGATGGGGTCTATAGATAACTACATTGAAATGCTGGATGGGGTCTATAGATAATTACATTGTAATGCTGGATGGGGTCTAGGTCTATAGATAATTACAATGTAATGCTGGATGGGGTCTAGGTCTATAGATAACTACATTGTAATGCTGGATGGGGTCTATAGATAACTTCATTGTAATTCTGGATGGGGTCTATAGATAATTACATTGTAATGCTGGATGGGGTCTGGGTCTATAGATAATTACAATGTAATGCTGGATGGGGTCTAGGTCTATAGATAACTACATTGTTATTCTGGATGGGGTCAAATCAAATCAAATGTATTTATATAGCCCTTCTTACATCAGCTGATATCTCAAAGTGCTGTACAGAAACCCAGCCTAAAACCCCAAACAGCAAGCAATGCAGGTGTAGAAGCACGGTGGCTAGGAAAAACTCCCTAGAAAGGCCAGAACCTAGGACGAAACCTAGAGAGGAACCAGGCTATGTGGGGTGGCCAGTCCTCTTCTGGCTGTGCCGGGTGGAGATTATAACAGAACATGGCCAAGATGTTCAAATGTTCATAAATGACCAGCATGGTCCAATAACAATAAGGCAGAACAGTTGAAACTGGAGCAGCAGCACGGCCAGGTGGACTGGGGACAGCAAGGAGTCATCATGTCAGGTAGTCCTGAGGCATGGTCCTAGGGCTCAGGTCCTCCGAGAGAGAGAAAGAAAGAGAGAAAGAGAGAATTAGAGAGAGCACACTTAAATTCACACAGGACACCGAATAGGACAGGAGAAGTACTCCAGATATAACAAACTGACCCTAGCCCCCCGACACATAAACTACTGCAGCATAAATACTGGAGGCTGAGACAGGAGGGGCCAGGAGACACGGGAGGGGTCAGGAGGTCTGGTACTATAGATAACTACATTGTAATTCTGGATGGGGTCTCTGTCTATAGATAATTACAATGTAATGCTGGATAGGGTCTAGGTCTATAGATAACTACATTGTAATGCTGGATGGGGTCTATGTATATAGTGTGTCCATCCAAAACTCAACAGATATTATGAGAAAACAAGTCTTTTTTTCATCTTGTCTCTGTTCTCTTTTGTTGTGTCTCTCTGATTGAGCAGGAGGGTTGAACATTTCCTCATTGACCAGCAGTGGGCGGAGCGACGGTCCAGGGTCTCTGGGGTTCATCTCCGTCCTAAATGGCTTGATTAACGATGGCCGCCGTAGTTGAGATGTCAACACAATGACGAGGTGCTGGAAGGGTGTAGTAGAGGGGAGTGTTAGCCAATAATTACTGCCTCGGATACAATCTCTGTGAATGAGGTGGTACCACAAACAGACACACGTTACGCACGGTCGACAATGAGAGGGGAGAAGGGGAGGTCGATGGGGGGGGGGGGGGGGGGGAGCTCATTTTTGGGGGATTGGAGAACTGTCTCAAACATCTGTTGCTCTAGGCCCAGGGATGACATGGCTGGGCTATAGTCACTCCCAGTGCATCGTGGGTGGGATATATTTTCACGAGCTCTGCTTTACGTCTTTACTTTATATCTGGATCAGTCGGTTGATCAACTCACGACTATTCCAAGCACGTACTCTGTTGGATCAGTCAGTTGATCAACTCACGACTATTCCAAACACTCTGTGTGTAACGAAACGGAGATTATAAAGGTAACTGCCAAAATAATGGAAACACTTGAGGGATACAAAGTATATTGGAAAGCCAGTGCTTCCACACAGGTGTGTTTCCTCAGCTAATTAAAACAGGTGTGTTTCCTCAGCTAATTAAAACAGGTGTGTTTCCTCAGCTAATTAAAACAGGTGTGTTTCCTCAGCTAATTAAAACAGGTGTGTTTCCTCAGCTAATTAAAACATGTGTGTTTCCTCAGCTAATTAAAACATGATTCTAAGGGTCATGTATATAACATGCCCAGTTGGCTACCTGCCTCCTCTAACCACTAGGTTACCTGCCTCCTCTAACCACTAGACTACCTGCCTCCTCTAACCACTAGACTACCTGCCTCCTCTAACCACTAGACTACCTGCCTCCTCTAACCACTAGGTTACCTGCCTACCTCTAACCACTAGACTACCTGCCTCCTCTAACCACTAGGCTACCTGCCTCCTCTAACCATTAGGTTACCTGCCTCCTCTAACCACTAGGTTACCTGCCTCCTCTAACCACTAGGCTACCTGCCTCCTCTAACCACTAGGTTACCTGCCTCCTCTAACCACTAGGTTACCTGCCTCCTCTAACCACTAGGCTACCTGCCTCCTCTAACCACTAGGCTACCTGCCTCCTCTAACCACTAGGTTACCTGCCTCCTCTAACCACTAGGCTACATGCCTCTCTAACCACTAGACTACCTGCCTCCTCTAACCACTAGGCTACCTGCCTCCTCTAACCACTAGACTACCTGTCTCCTCTAACCACTAGACTACCTGCCTCTCTAACCACTAGGCTACGTGCCTCTCTAACCACTAGGCTACCTGTCTCCTCTAACCACTAGGTTACCTGCCAGCCCTACACTCTAACCACTAGGTTACCTGCCTCCTCTAACCACTAGACTACCTGCCTCTCTAACCACTAGGCTACCTGCCTCTCGAACCACTAGGCTACCTGCCTCCTCTAACCACTAGGCTACCTGCCTCCTCTAACCACTAGACTACCTGCCTCCTCTAACCACTAGGCTACCTGCCTCTCTAACCACTAAAACCCTTTATGTTTCCTGTACATCATGAATGCATGTCCAGGTTGTGCACCCCTCTAAAATCATTAACATGTTAAAACAAACAATGAGTACCTTGTTTTATCAACAACATAAAAACACCAACATGACAGAACATCACAAAATGTTAAAGATTACAGCCTTCCTGTCGACCCAATTAACAGCCTGCTCTCGCTAGTCCAGGATAGGCTGACAGATGTGACCGTGTGTGATTGATAACTTGTTCCTGATCTAATCATAGCTCCTTTTCATCCTCCCAGACACTTCAAGTCGTTATAAAACCCAGGGTTTTAATCATCATTCTCTGTGTCCCTGCTCTCCTCCCTGCAGCAGAGAGACAGGACATTAAAGTTGCCAGTTCAATTAGCTCTGTGTGTTCACTCCATGCCTTCTGCTCTGCTAGCTAACGAGCTGACACGCCCACCAATAGAACTGGCTGTTTTTTAATCAGGTGTTTCTCTCCTCCGTGATGGACAGAATGAGAGGAAATCATTCATTAGTATCACCCACTGAACCCCAACCCTCCCAGGGCACGGCCCAAATGGCACCCTATTCCCTATATAGTGCACTACTTTAGACCAGAGCCCTATTCCCTATATAGTGGCACTACTATAGACCAGAGCCCTATTCCCTATATAGTGCACTGCTATAGACCAGAGCCCTATTCCCTATATAGTGGTACTACTATAGACCAGAGCCCTATTCCCTATATAGTGCACTACTATAGACCAGAGCCCTATTCCCTATATAGTGCACTACTATAGACCAGAGCCATATTCCCTATATAGTGCACTACTATAGACCAGAACCCTATTCCCTATATAGTGGCACTACTATAGACCAGAGCCATATTCCCTATATAGTGCACTACTATAGACCAGAGCCCTATTCCCTATATAGGGCACTGCTATAGACCAGAGCCCTATTCCCTATATAGTGGTACTACTATAGACCAGAGCCCTATTCCCTATATAGTGCACTACTATAGACCAGAGCCCTATTCCCTATATAGTGCACTACTATAGACCAGAACC
The DNA here is from genome assembly GCF_002021735.2 of Oncorhynchus kisutch. NCBI lineage: Eukaryota > Metazoa > Chordata > Actinopteri > Salmoniformes > Salmonidae > Oncorhynchus > Oncorhynchus kisutch. Next base: position 78,291,400 of record NC_034175.2, on the reverse strand, counting down.
CTGTTCCCTATATAGTGCACTACTTTAGACCAGAGCCCTATTCCCTATATAGTGGTACTACTATAGACCAGAACCCTATTCCCTATATAGTGCACTACTTTAGACCAGAGCCCTATTCCCTATATAGTGGTACTACTATAGACCAGAACCCTATTCCCTATATAGTGGCACTCCTATAGACCAGAACCCTATTCCCTATATAGTGGCACTACTATAGACCAGAGCTATATTCCCTATATAGTGCACTACTATAGACCAGAGCCCAATTCCCTATATAGTGCACTACTATAGACCAGAGCCCTATTCCCTATATAGTGCACTACTATAGACCAGAGCCCAATTCCCTATATAGTGCACTACTATAGACCAGAGCCCTATTCCCTATATAGTGCACTACTATAGACCAGAGCCCTATTCCCTATATAGTGCACTACTATAGACCAGAGCCCAATTCCCTATATAGTGCACTACTATAGACCAGAGCCCTATTCCCTATATAGTGCACTACTATAGACCAGAGCCCTATTCCCTATATAGTGCACTACTATAGACCAGAGCCCTATTCCCTATATAGTGCACTACTATAGACCAGAGCCCTATTCCCTATATAGTGCACTACTATAGACCAGAGCCCTATTCCCTATATAGTGCACTACTATAGACCAGAGCCCTATTCCCTATATAGTGCACTACTATAGACCAGAGCCCTATTCCCTATATAGTGCACTACTATAGACCAGAGCCCAATTCCCTATATAGTGCACTACTATAGACCAGAGCCCTATTCCCTATATAGTGCACTACTATAGACCAGAGCCCTATTCCCTATATAGTGCACTACTATAGACCAGAGCCCAATTCCCTATATAGTGCACTACTATAGACCAGAGCCCTATTCCCTATATAGTGCACTACTATAGACCAGAGCCCTATTCCCTATATAGTGCACTACTATAGACCAGAGCCCTATTCCCTATATAGTGCACTACTATAGACCAGAGCCCTATTCCCTATATAGTGCACTACTATAGACCAGAGCCCTATTCCCTATATAGTGCACTACTATAGACCAGAGCCCTATTCCCTATATAGTGCACTACTATAGACCAGAGCCCTATTCCCTATATAGTGCACTACTATAGACCAGAGCCCTATTCCCTATATAGTGCACTACTATAGACCAGAGCCCTATTCCCTATATAGTGCACTACTATAGACCAGAGCCCTATTCCATATATATTTATTTTTAAATATATTCCATATATTTAGACCAGGGCCCATTTTGACCTGTCTAAAGTTGTGCACTATATAGGGCTCTGGTCTATAGTAGTGCACTATATAGGGCTCTGGTCTATAGTAGTGCCACTATATAGGGAATAGGGCTCTGGTCTATAGTAGTACCACTATATAGGGAATGGGGCTCTGGTCTATAGTGGTGCACTAAATAGGGAATAGGGCTCTGGTGGTCTATAGTAGTAGCACTATATAGGGAATAGGGCTCTGGTCTATAGTAGTAGCACTATATAGGGAATAGGGTTCTGGTCTATAGTAGTACCACTATATAGGGAATAGGGCTCTGGTCTATAGTAGTGCACTACATACGGAACAGGGCCCTGGTCTAAAGTAGTGCACTATATAGGGAATAGGGCCCTGGTCTATAGTAGTGCACTATATAGGGAATAGGGCTCTGGTCTATAGTAGTGCACTATATAGGGAATAGGGCTCTGGTCTATAGTAGTGCACTATATAGGGAAGAGGGCTCTGGTCTATAGTAGTGCACTATATAGGGAATAGGGCTCTGGTCTATAGTAGTGCACTATATAGGGAATAGGGCTCTGGTCTATAGTAGTGCACTATATAGGGAATAGGGCTCTGGTCTATAGTAGTGCACTATATAGGGAAGAGGGCTCTGGTCTATAGTAGTGCACTATATAGGGAATAGGGCTCTGGTCTATAGTAGTGCACTATATAGGGAAGAGGACTCTGGTCTAAAGTAGTGTACTATATAGGGAATAGGGTGCCATTTAGGATGCAAACCCCCTCTCTCCTCCTCCTCCTCTCTCCTCCTCCTTCTCTCTCCTCCTCTCTCTCCTCCTCCTTCTCTCTCCTCCTCTCTCTCCTCCTTCTCCTCTCTCTCCTCCTCCTCTCTCTCCTCCTCTCTCTCCTCCTTCTCCTCTCTCTCCTCCTCCTTCTCTCTCCTCCTCCTTCTCCTCTCTATCCTCCTTCTCCTCTCTCTCCTCCTCCTCTCTCTCCTCCTTCTCCTCTCTCTCCTCCTCCTCTCTCTCCTCCTCCTCCTCTCTCTCCTCCTCCTCTCTCTCCTCCTCCTCTCTCTCCTCCTCCTCTCTCTCCTCCTCTCTCTCCTCCTTCTCCTCTCTCTCCTCCTCCTCCTCTCTCTCCTCCTCCTCCTCTCTCCTCCTCCTCCTCTCTCTCCTCCTCCTCTCTCCTCCTTCTCCTCTCTCTCCTCCTCCTCCTCTCTCTCCTCCTCCTCCTCTCTCCTCCTCCTCCTCTCTCTCCTCCTCCTCTCTCCTCCTCCTCTCTCTCCTCCTCCTCTCTCTCCTCCTCCTCTCTCCTCCTCCTTCTCCTCTCTCTCCTCCTCCTCTCTCCTCCTCCTTCTCCTCTCTCTCCTCCTTCTCTTCTCTCTCCTCCTCCTTCTCCTCTCTATCCTCCTCCTCTCTCTCCTCCTCCTTCTCTCTCCTCCTCCTCTCTCTCCTCCTTCTCCTCTCTCTCGTCCTCCTCTCTCTCGTCCTCCTCTCTCTCCTCCTCCTCCTCCTTCTTGTCCTTTAAACACATTCCAGTATAATTGAATTTCTCCTCTCTCATAAACGGTCTCCCAAATGCTCCAAACAGGTGACGATCTTCAACCTCATACGCTGACATGGGAGGACCTGCGTGTGACGATCTTCAACCTCAGACGTTGACATGGGAGGACCTGCGTGTGACGATCTTCAACCTCAGACGTTGACATGGGAGGACCTGCGTGTGACGATCTTCAACCTCAGACGTTGACATGGGAGGACCTGCGTGTGACGAGCTTCAACCTCACACGTTGACATGGGAGGACCTGCGTGTGACGATCTTCAACCTCAGACGTTGACATGGGAGGACCTGCGTGTGACGAGCTTCAACCTCACACGTTGACATGGGAGGACCTACAGACAACACAAGAGCCTGTCTGTACTGGGCGGGGGGTTCTTATATTTGTCCTGTCACATTCTCCCGAGTGGCTCAGTGGTCTAAGACACTGCACCTCAGTACAAGAGGCGTCACAGCAGTACCTGCTTCGAATCCAGGCTGCTTCACATCCAGCTGTGATTGGGAGTCTCATAGGGCCGTGCACAGTTGGCCGGGTTTGGCTGGGGGTAGGCTGTCATTGTAATAAGAATTAGTTCGTAACTGACTTGTTTAGTTAAATAAAGGTTAATTAAAAAACACATTTAAAAAAAGTTTTCATCCCATTAGGAGTTTTCATCCCATTAGGAGTTTTCATCCCATTAGGAGTTTTCATCCCATTAGGAGTTTTCATCCCATTAGGAGTTTTCATCCCATTAGGAGTTTTCATCCCATTAGGAGTTGTCATCCCATTAGGAGTTGTCATCCCATTAGGAGTTGTCATCCCATTAGGAGTTGTCATCCCATTAGGAGTTGTCATCCCATTAGGAGTTGTCATCCCATTAGGAGTTTTTTATCCCATTAGGAGTTTTCATCCCATTAGGAGTTGTCATCCCATTAGGAGTTGTCATCCCATTAGGAGTTGTCATCCCATTAGGAGTTGTCATCCCATTAGGAGTTGTCATCCCATTAGGAGTTTTCATCCCATTAGGAGTTTTCATCCCATTAGGAGTTGTCATCCCATTAGGAGTTGTCATCCCATTAGGAGTTGTCATCCCATTAGGAGTTGTCATCCCATTAGGAGTTTTCATCCCATTAGGAGTTTTCATCCCATTAGGAGTTGTCATCCCATTAGGAGTTTTCATCCCATTAGGAGTTGTCATCCCATTAGGAGTTTTCATCCCATTAGGAGTTGTCATCCCATTAGGAATTGTCATCCCATTAGGAGTTTTCATCCCATTAGGAGTTGTCATCCCATTAGGAGTTGTCATCCCATTAGGAGTTTTCATCCCATTAGGAGTTTTCATCCCATCAGGAGTTGTCATCCCATTAGGAGTTGTCATCCCATTAGGAGTTGTCATCCCATTAGGAGTTGTCATCCCATTAGGAGTTTTCATCCCATTAGGAGTTGTCATCCCATTAGGAGTTGTCATCCCATTAGGAGTTGTCATCCCATTAGGAGTTTTCATCCCATTAGGAGTTTTCATCCCATTAGGAGTTGTCATCCCATTAGGAATTGTCATCCCATTAGGAGTTTTCATCCCATTAGGAGTTGTCATCCCATTAGGAGTTGTCATCCCATTAGGAGTTGGCATCCCATTAGGAGTTGGCATCCCATTAGGAGTTTTCATCCCATTAGGAGTTTTCATCCCATCAGGAGTTGTCATCCCATTAGGAGTTGTCATCCCATTAGGAGTTGTCATCCCATTAGGAGTTGTCATCCCATTAGGAGTTTTCATCCCATTAGGAGTTGTCATCCCATTAGGAGTTGTCATCCCATTAGGAGTTGTCATCCCATTAGGAGTTGTCATCCCATTAGGAGTTGTCATCCCATTAGGAGTTTTCATCCCATTAGGAGTTGTCATCCCATTAGGAGTTGTCATCCCATTAGGAGTTTTCATCCCATTAGGAGTTGTCATCCCATTAGGAGTTGTCATCCCATTAGGAGTTGTCATCCCATTAGGAGTTGTCATCCCATTAGGAGTTTTCATCCCATTAGGAGTTTTCATCCCATTAGGAGTTGTCATCCCATTAGGAGTTGTCATCCCATTAGGAGTTGTCATCCCATTAGGAGTTTTCATCCCATTAGGAGTTGTCATCCCATTAGGAGTTGTCATCCCATTAGGAGTTTTCATCCCATTAGGAGTTGTCATCCCATTAGGAGTTTTCATCCCATTAGGAGTTGTCATCCCATTAGGAGTTTTCATCCCATTAGGAGTTTTCATCCCATTAGGAGTTGTCATCCCATTTGGAGTTGTCATCCCATTAGGAGTTGTCATCCCATTAGGAGTTGTCATCCCATTAGGAGTTGTCATCCTTGATAGATTATTGGAGTAATATTGCTGATGTTGAGACTCCCAAGTGTTGGTTATAAAACCTTCTATTTGCAGACGCATATGTAGCTCAACAGAGCTGCACCCTGCGTTGTCGCAACATAAATTACCATACTAAACATGTTTCTATGAAAGTTTTCCTTCCTGCTCCTCGTTATTTAGAATCACCTTCTATCTGTCGCCAGGATAATACATTCCTGGGAGAGGTGACGGGGTTAACTGTTAAAACCAGGTTGGTAGTTTACCGTTGCATGTAAAACAGACATGCTAATCTCCTGAGTGCTCCCGAAAGCCCTGCTCTGTGAAACGGAGGACCTGTCTGGAGTATTTAAATGACCTGGGTGTTTCAAACCAAGGTCAGGGTACAAACACAGGGCCTCTCTACTGTTCAAACATTCTGCTGAAGACTAATCTCCTCTACGAAATGACATTAGGCTTTAGGACTATATATTTCTCAAGGACTTGGTGGTGTGGCAGCACCATGACTCAGCACTACGGCAGATCAACATTAAAGATAGAGAAAATAGTTGTTTTTTTTAAACAGCTCAATTGGCTGCCACTCTAAACTAAAGATTGGAGACTCTCTTCTTTAAAAAAATGTTTTGATCCAACCAAACGTTCTCAAACAAGAAATATTGTCCTCTGCAACTTCCTGTGTAAGTGTAGGTATGCCTCCCTCTGAGTAGCACTCTGCCCCCTGACACCTCCTAAACAAAACAAAACGACAGCTTATTTAGGAAGTGGTAGGTCGGAGCCAGGACAAGACGACCCGAGGGGCTAACGGCGAAATTAGCAATCCGTTAATTTGGCTGTTTTGTCAAGGGTTCTGACAGGCTGAGAGGGTGGGGGCTGTCAACGGATCATTTATCTTCTGTCCCGCGCCGAGCATGACATTTCATTCACTGATTAGAATCCACCTCCTTCTCTCTGATTTACCCCTCTCTCTCTCTCCCCCATCCTCCCCTCCTGCTCCCTCTCCTCTCCTCTCCTCTCCTCTCCTCTCCTCTCCTCTCCTCTCCTCTCCTCTCCTCTCCTCTCCTCTCCTCTCCTCTCCTCTCCTCTCCTCTCCTCTCCTCTCCCCTCCCCCCCTCCTCTCCTCTCCTCTCCTCTCCTCTCCTCTCCTCTCCTCTCCTCTCCTCTCCTCTCCTCTCCTCTCCTCTCCTCTCCTCTCCTCTCCCCTCCCTTCCCTCCCCTCCCCTTCCCAAACCCTCCCCTCCCCTCCTATCCCCTCCACCAGCTGCCTCTGCCTCCAGTCAGCCTAACAGGAGTGGTAACAATGGAACATTATGAGGGTAACTATCTCCATTAGGTTCATTGTGTATCAGCAGCAGGTATTAATGGGGAAGGAGGGGAGGGGTCTTTGATTAAAATGGAGGATTTATGGCGGAACAGACACCGCAGGCAGAACCAGTTAGTCCCACACAGGAACCAGTTAGTCCCACACAGGAACCAGTTAATCCCACACAGGAACCAGTTAGTCCCACACAGGAACCAGTTAGTCCCACACAGGAACCAGTTAGTCCCACACAGGAACCAGTTAGTCCCACACAGGAACCAGTTAATCCCACACAGGAACCAGTTAATCCCACACAGGAACCAGTTAATCCCACACAGGAACCAGTTAATCCCACACAGGAACTAGTTAGTCCCACACAGGAACCAGTTAATCCCACACAGGAACTAGTTAGTCCCACACAGGAACCAGTTAATCCCACACAGGAACTAGTTAGTCCCACACAGGAACTAGTTAGTCCCACACAGGAACTAGTTAATCCCACACAGGAACCAGTTAATCCCACACAGGAACCAGTTAGTCCCACACAGGAACTAGTTAGTCCCACACAGGAACCAGTTAATCCCACACAGGAACCAGTTAGTCCCACACAGGAACTAGTTAGTCCCACACAGGAACTAGTTAATCCCACACAGGACCCAGTTAATCCCACACAGGAACCAGTTAATCCCACACAGGAACCAGTTAATCCCACACAGGAACCAGTTAATCCCACACAGGAACCAGTTAGTCCCACACAGGAACCAGTTAATCCCACACAGGAACCAGTTAATCCCACACAGGAACCAGTTAATCCCACACAGGAACCAGTTAATCCCACACAGGAACTAGTTAGTCCCACACAGGAACCAGTTAATCCCACACAGGAACTAGTTAGTCCCACACAGGAACCAGTTAATCCCACACAGGAACTAGTTAGTCCCACACAGAAACAGGACAGGATTTACAGCTGCCAAGATCACACACATTGCTGGGAGCTAGAATATTCAAAGACTTTTCCATTTTGTTTTCTATGCCATGAAATCTTACATTACAGAACCACGTATTCTGTACCCATTGACCAGCTACTTGATTTGGAGGGGTTTAATCGGACTTGTACCGTATGTTAACAGTCTGTGTCAAGAGACTACGAAGAGGGTCACAAGGAACAGCCTCTCAAAAAAACAAAATGGTGACAAATGAAGATGGCTATTTCCTTTTTAATGTAAAAGTCAACAGATGTCCCACAGTGGTGCAGTTCAGTCCCTCAGCATGCTGCTGCTGCCTGACCAGGCAGATAATACAGGCTTGGTTGGACAACCCTTTAAATGAGCTTCTAACAAGATAACCCCAGGAGGAACAACAGACAGGACAAGGGTTAAACTGACTGTGTTTTGGCATCATCTAACTATGATGGCATCATGTAACTAAGATGGCATCATCTAACTAAGATGGCATCATCTAACTAAGATGGCATCCTCTAACTATGAAGGCATCATCTAACTAAGATGGCATAATCTAACTAAGATGGCATCATCTAACTAAGATGGCATCATCTAACTAAGATGGCATCCTCTAACTATGAAGGCATCCTCTAACTAAGATGGCATCATCTAACTAAGATGGCATCATCTAACTATGATGGCATCATGTAACTAAGATGGCATCATCTAACTAAGATGGCATCATCTAACTAAGAATGAAGGTACGAAGGACCACGCTACATCTGGGATGATCAGGGATCATTGAAATACCAGAAACCTTTTAAAGGCTACATTTCATGAAATCCCTTTGTTTGGGGATCGGTTGATGTGTCACCAAATTCCTTATCACGCCTTAGTGAAGATAGCCTCACTTCATCAGTTCTGTCAACCCAAACTACCACAACACCTGCTCTAATTCCTGTAAATGGCCAGGTAATGATGTGTATTCAGGCACTTTGTGTGGCTATCTCCCATCTCCCAGCTGTTCCAGTTCCCACAGACCAGTGATAGGCCTACTTCATAGACTTTACAAATAGCTCCTGGCGAAGGGAAAGGAGATCATTACTGCCCAACCTGCCACTTTCCCTCATCTTTCACCTGCCAAGGGGTGAACAAGTTAAATATGTTTTATTTTTTACATTTAGAACAGGCTGAAACTCTATTACCACAATATATCATTTGAAAACAATTTGGAAACATCTGTCAAAAAACGAACACTGTGTCACGTTCGTCATAAGGATCGGACCAAGGCGCAGAGTGGTATGCGTACATTCTCTTTTTAATGAATAAAAAACAACCAAACGAAACGTGAAGCTATACAAAACTAGTGGTGACAGGCAACTGAACGTAGACAAGATCCCACAACTAACAATGGGGGAAAAAATGGCTACCTAAATATGATCCCCAATCAGAGACAACGAATAAACAGCTGTCTCTGATTGGGAACCATATCAGGCCAACATAGACATACAAAAACCCCTAGACATACAACAACTAGAGTACCCACCCTAGTCAAACCTGACCTAACCAAAATATATAGAACAACAGAGATATCTAAAGTCCGGGGCGTGACACACTGGTGTTTTAAAAGAAGGAAAACGGGATATTCTGCCTGTTGACAGAGACATATTTAATACTAATACTAACAAAACAATTACCTCACTGATATGTCTCCAATATGGCTGATTATCGATGAACATAGTGGTTCATTACACCCCGTAATTACATTTTTATTTTTTGTCCAGTCATGCTTAGCCAATGCTGAAACAGCCCTTTTATGTCCGCTAGGACTCACATGGTCATGTGGGCCTTTCTTCAATCTGTAGCGTTACAGATTACGTGCGATAGAAATGTTAAAATGGTAATTTGCCCAAATTGAGCTAACATGCTAACATTTTATCGTGAATGCAGTTTCCACTAAACGGGAGAACATTGCCTTTACATTTCAGTCACACCGTAACACAAGTGTTCATATAGAAATTCAACCTAGGGTCTGTGGGGGGTCCGTGAACAAAAAAAAAATATATATATATATATATATATAAAGTGGTAAAAATATACAGTACCAGTCCAAAGTTTGGACACACCGACTCATTCAATAGTTTTTCTTTATTTTTTACTATTTTCTACATTGTAGAATAATTGTGAAGACGTCAAAACTATGAAACATATGGAATCATGTAGTAACCAAAAAAGTGTTAAATCAAAATATATTTGAGATTCTTCAAAGTAGCCACCCTTTGCCTTGATGACAGTTTTGTATTCTCTCAACCAGCTTCATGAGGTAGTCATATGGAATGCTTTTCTAACAGTCTTGAAGGAATTCCCACATATGGTGAGAACTCGTTGGCTGCTTTGCCTTCACTCTGCGCTCCAACTCATCCCAAACCATCTCAATTGGGTTGAGGTTGGGTGATTGTGGAGGCCAGGTCATCTGATGCAGCACTCCATCACTCTCCTTCTTGGTCAAATATCCCTTACACAGCCTGGAGGTGGGTTTTGGGTCATTGTCCTGTTAAAAAACAAATGATAGTCCCACTAAGCACAAACCAGATGGGATGGCGTATCGCTGCAGAATGCTGTGGTTTGAAAATTTGAACTCATTGAACTCACAGATTTCCTCCGGTCTAATGTCCATTGCTCATGTTTCTTGGCCCAAGCAAGTCTCTTCTTCTTATTGGTGTCCTTTAGTAGTGGTTTCTATGCAGCAATTCGATCATGAAAGCCTGATTCACGCACTCTCCTCTGAACAGTTGATGTTGAAATGTGTCTGTTACTTGATCTCTGTGAGATGCAATTTGAAGTGCAGTTATTTGCCGATTTCTAAGGCTGGAAACTCTAATGAACTTATCCTCTGCAGCAAGAGGTAACTCTGGGTCTTCCTTTCCTGTGGCGGTCCTCATGAGAGCCAGGTAACTCTAATGAACTTATCCTCTGCAGCAGAGGTAACTCTGGGTCTTCCTTTCCTGTGGTGGTCCTCATGAGAGCCAGGTAACTCTAATGAACTTATCCTCTGCGGCAGAGGTAACTCTGGGTCTTCCTTTCCTGTGGTGTTCCTCATGAGAGCCACTTTCATCACAGCGCTTGATGTTTTTTGCGACTGAACAGTTCTTGAAATGTTCCGTATTGACTGACCTTCATGTCTTAAAGTAATGATGGACTCTCAGTTCTCTTTGCTTATTTGAGCTGTTCTTGCCATAATATGTACTTGGTCTTTTACCAAATAGAGCTATCTTCTGTATACCAGCCCTACCTTGTCACAACACAACTGATTGGCTCAAACGCATTAAGATGGAGAGAAATTCCACAAATTAACTTTTAACAAGGCACACCTGTTAATTGAAATGCTTTCCAGGTTACCACCTTGTGAAGCTGGTTGAGAGAATGCCAAGAGTGTGCAAAGCTGTCATCAAGGCAAAGGGTGGCTACTTTGAAGAATCTCAAATATAAAATATATTTTGATTTGTTTAACACTTTTTTGGTTACTACATGATTCCATATGTGTTATTTCATAGTTTTGATGTCTTCACTATTATTCTACAATGTAGGAAAAAGTAAAAATAAAGAAAAACCCTGAAATTAGTAGGTGTGTCCAAACTGTTGACTGGTACTGTATATATATATACTGGTGTGAATCATAATGATTAACAGGTGTGAATCATAATGATTAACAGGTGTGAATCGTAATGATTAACCGGTGTGAATCGTAATGATTAACCGGTGTGAATCATAATGATTAACTGGTGTGAATCATAACGATTAACCGGTGTGAATCATAACGATTAACAGGTGTGAATAATAACGATTAACAGGTGTGAATCATAATGATTAACCGGTGTGAATCATAACGATTAACAGGTGTGAATCATAACGATTAACAGGTGTGAATCATAACGATTAACCGGTGTGAATCGTAATGATTAACCGGTGTGAATCACAATGATTAACCGGTGTGAACCATAACGATTAACCGGTGTGAATCATAACGATTAACCGGTGTGAATCGTAATGATTAACCGGTGTGAATCATAATGATTAACCGGTGTGAATCATAACGATTAACCGGTGTGCTTAATGATGAATCCTAGGACTGGTGGAGAGTATTCTGGCGACGTCGTCAGGTAATTATTACGTCGTATTCCCGGAGGGGAAGAGCAGGAGAAGATGTGACAAAAGCCTATGTTCCAATTATTATTGTTTTTTATTTTTATTTCACCTTTATTTAACCAGGTAGGCTAGTTGAGAACACCTTTATTTAACCAGGTAGGCTAGTTGAGAACACCTTTATTTAACCAGGTAGGCTAGTTGAGAACAAGTTCTCATTTGCAACTGCGACCTGGCCAAGATAAAGCATAGCAGTGTGAGCAGACAACAAAGAGTTACACATGGAGTAAACAATTAACAAGTCAATAACACAGTAGAAAACAAAGGGGGAGTCTATATACAATGTGTGCAAAAGGCATGAGGAGGTAGGCAAATAATTACAATTTTGCAGATTAACACTGGAGTGATGAATGATCAGATGGTCATGTACAGGTAGAGATATTGGTGTGCAAAAGAGCAGAAAAGTAAATAAATAAAAACAGTATGGGGATGAGGTAGGTGAGAAAGGGTGGGCTATTTACCAATAGACTATGTACAGCTGCAGCGATCGGTTAGCCGCTCAGATAGCTGATGTTTGAAGTTGGTGAGGGAGATAAAAGTCTCCAACTTCAGCGATTTTTGCAATTCGTTCCAGTCACAGGCAGCAGAGTACTGGAACGAAAGGCGGCCAAATGAGGTGTTGGCTTTAGGGATGATCAGTGAGATACACCTGCTGGAGCGCGTGCTACGGATGGGTGTTGCCATCGTGACCAGTGAGCTGAGATAAGGCGGAGCTTTACCTAGCATGGACTTGTAGATGACCTGGAGCCAGTGGGTCTGGCGACGAATATGTAGCGAGGGCCAGCCGACTAGAGCATACAAGTCGCAGTGGTGGGTGGTATAAGGTGCTTTAGTGACGAAACGGATGGCACTGTGATAGACTGCATCCAGTTTGCTGAGTAGAGTGTTGGAAGCCATTTTGTAGATGACATCGCCGAAGTCGAGGATCGGTAGGATAGTCAGTTTTACTAGGGTAAGCTTGGCGGCGTGAGTGAAGGAGGCTTTGTTGCGGAATAGAAAGCAGACTCTTGATTTGATTTTCGATTGGAGATGTTTGATATGAGTCTGGAAGGAGAGTTTGCAGTCTAGCCAGACACCTAGGTACTTATAGACGTCCACATATTCTAGGTCGGAACCATCCAGGGTGGTGATGCTAGTCGGGCATGCGGGTGCAGGCAGCGACCGGTTGAAAAGCATGCATTTGGTTTTACTAGCGTTTAAGAGCAGTTGGAGGCCACGGAAGGAGTGTTGTATGGCATTGAAGCTTGTTTGGAGGTTAGATAGCACAGTGTCCAAAGACGGGCCGAAGGTATATAGAATGGTGTCGTCTGCGTAGAGGTGGATCAGGGAATCGCCCGCAGCAAGAGCAACATCATTGATATACACAGAGAAAAGAGTCGGCCCGAGAATTGAACCCTGTGGCACCCCCATAGAGACTGCCAGAGGACCAGACAGCATGCCCTCCGATTTGACGCACTGAACTCTGTCTGCAAAGTAATTGGTGAACCAGGCAAGGCAGTCATCCGAAAAACCGAGGCTCCTGAGTCTGCCGATAAGAATATGGTGATTGACAGAGTCGAAAGCCTTGGCAAGGTCGATGAAGACGGCTGCACAGTACTGTCTTTTATCGATGGCGGTTATGATATCGTTGAGTACCTTGAGTGTGGCTGAGGTGCACCCGTGACCGGCTCGGAAACCAGATTGCACAGCGGAGAAGGTGCGGTGGGATTCGAGATGGTCAGTGACCTGTTTGTTGACTTGGCTTTCGAAGACCTTAGATAGGCAGGGCAGGATGGATATAGGTCTGTAACAGTTTGGGTCCAGGGTGTCTCCCCCTTTGAAGAGGGGGATGACTGCGGCAGCTTTCCAATCCTTGGGGATCTCAGACGATATGAAAGAGAGGTTGAACAGGCTGGTAATAGGGGTTGCGACAATGGTGGCAGATAGTTTCAGAAATAGAGGGTCCAGATTGTCAAGCCCAGCTGATTTGTACGGGTCCAGGTTTTGCAGCTCTTTCAGAACATCTGCTATCTGGATTTGGTTAAAGGAGAACCTGGAGAGGCTTGGGCGAGGAGCTGCGGGGGGGGGCGGAGCTGTTGGCCGAGGTTGAAGTAGCCAGGCGGAAGGCATGGCCAGCCGTTGAGAAATGCTTATTGAAGTTTTCGATAATCATGGATTTATCAGTGGTGACCGTGTTACCTAGCCTCAGTGCAGTGGGCAGCTGGGAGGAGGTGCTCTTGTTCTCCATGGACTTCACGGTGTCCCAGAACTTTTTGGAGTTGGAGCTACAGGATGCAAACTTCTGCCTGAAGAAGCTGGCCTTAGCTTTCCTGACTGACTGCGTGTATTGGTTCCGGACTTCCCTGAACAGTTGCATATCACGGGGACTATTCGATGCTATTGCAGTCCGCCACAGGATGTTTTTGTGCTGGTCGAGGGCAGTCAGGTCTGGGGTGAACCAAGGGCTGTATCTGTTCTTAGTTCTGCATGTTTTGAACGGAGCATGCTTATCTAAAATGGTGAGGAAGTTACTTTTAAAGAATGACCAGGCATCCTCAACTGACGGGATGAGGTCGATGTCCTTCCAGGATACCCGGACCAGGTCGATTAGAAAGGCCTGCTCACAGAAGTGTTTTAGGGAGCGTTTGACAGTGATGAGGGGTGGTCGTTTGACTGCGGCTCCGTAGCGGATACAGGCAATGAGGCAGTGATCGCTGAGATCCTGGTTGAAGACAGCGGAGGTGTATTTGGAGGGCCAGTTGGTCAGGATGACGTCTATGAGGGTGCCCTTGTTTACAGAGTTAGGGTTGTACCTGGTGGGTTCCTTGATGATTTGTGTGAGATTGAGGGCATCTAGCTTAGATTGTAGGACTGGCGAGGTGTTAAGCATATCCCAGTTTAGGTCACCTAACAGAACAAACTCTGAAGCTAGATGGGGGGCGATCAATTCACAAATGGTGTCCAGGGCACAGCTGGGAGCTGAGGGGGGTCGGTAGCAGGCGGCAACCGTGAGAGACTTATTTCTGGAGAGAGTAATTTTCAAAATTAGTAGTTCGAACTGTTTGGGTATGGACCTGGAAAGTATGACATTACTTTGCAGGCTATCTCTGCAGTAAACTGCAACTCCGCCCCCTTTGGCAGTTCTATCTTGACGGAAGATGTTATAGTTGGGTATGGAAATCTCAGAATTTTTGGTGGCCTTCCTGAGCCAGGATTCAGACACAGCAAGGACATCAGGGTTAGCAGAGTGTGCTAAAGCAGTGAGTAAAACAAACTTAGGGAGGAGGCTTCTGATGTTGACATGCATGAAACCAAGGCTTTTTCGATCACAGAAGTCAACAAATGAGGGTGCCTGGGGACATGCAGGGCCTGGGTTTACCTCCACATCACCCGCGGAACAGAGAAGGAGTAGTATGAGGGTGCGGCTAAAGGCTATCAAAACTGGTCGCCTAGAGCGTTGGGGACAGAGAATAAGAGGAGCAGGTTTCTGGGCATGGTAGAATATATTCAGGGCATAATGCGCAGACAGGGGTATGGTGGGGTGCGGGTACAGCGGAGGTAAGCCCAGGCACTGGGTGATGATGAGGGAGGTTGTATCTCTGGACATGCTGGTAGTAATGGGTGAGGTCACCGCATGTGTGGGAGGTGGGACAAAGGAGTTATCAGGGGCGTGAAGAGTGGAACTAGGGGCTCCATTGTGAACTAAAACAATGATAACTAACCTGAACAACAGTATACAAGGCATATTGACATTTGAGAGAGACATACAGCGAGGCATACAGTAATCACAGGTGTTGAATTGGGAAAGCTAGCTAAAACAGTAGGTGAGACAACAGCTAATCAGCTAGCACAACAACAGCAGGTAAAATGGCGTAGACTAGGCAACGGGGCCAACAGATAGAACAAACAAGCAGAATGGAGTACCGTGATTAATGGACAGTCCAGCGTGCATCAGCTATGTAGCCAAGAGATCAGTGTCCAGGGGGCAGCGGTGGATGGGGCAGGGAAGCTGGCCTGGCGAGTGTTATCCAGGTTTAAAAAAAACGAACAATGACTAAATAGCTTGTAGCTAGTTAGCTGGTTAGCTTCTGGAGGTTCTTGAGTGTGTTCTAAAAATAAATAAAAAATAATAGCGATTCCGTATCACATTGGGTGAGGCAGGTTTCCGGAAGGTATAAACAAATTAAAAGTCAAAAGAGATAGAAAGTAAATATGGGTCCGGTGAGCGTTTGAGACGCGGCGATTCAGGCGGTTAGCAGGCCTGTGCTAACAAGCTAACAGTTTGTAGGCCAGGGCTAGACAAGGTAGCAGTTAGCGGGCCGGAGCTGGACAAGCTAGCAGTTAGCAGGCCGAATTAGCAAGCAGGGAGATAGCGAGGGCTAGAGAGTTAGCCTTTGGGGGACGTCGCGATGGGGTGAGTCTGTTTATTCCTCTTCATGCGATGACATCGGTAGACCGGTCGTGGGCCCGGGTATTGTAGCTCAGTAGTAGCACAGGTGCTACGGCCGGGCTAGCTTCAAGCTAAGTGGGTGGAAACGCTAGCCAGGAGTAATCCGAGGTTGCGGTTTAGCTAGATAGCTAGTTGCTGAAAAATCCAGCTGAAAGATGTTCCGTTTGCGGTGGGAATCCGGGGATGAAAATAAATAGGTCCGTTGTGCTCTGGTTAAAGTCGCGTTGTACGAACAGGCGAGAGCTTTCCGAACTACAGGTTAGCTGATGACCGGTTAGCTGGAGACCGCTAGCATACCCGCTGGTTAGCTGGCTAGCTTCAGTTGAGGGGTCCCGAAGTAAATATAAATACTTTAGGAAAAATAGCTACATTGGGTGAGTCGGGTTGCAGGAGAGTATTTGGAAGCTTAGGGTTTAGCAAAATGTTTTCAAAGAGATATGTGGAGAAAATATGTAAAAAACGAAAAATAAACAGGACAGGACGACCTACTGCTACGCCAATAGGAACTAATACAAACTAATAGGAACTAATACAAACTAATAGGAATTAATACAAACTAATAGGAACTAATACAAACTAATAGGAACTAATACAAACTAATAGGAACTAATACAAACTAATAGGAACTAATACAAATTAATGTTTTAAAATCCCAACAAGTGTCACTGGAGGCTCTGAAGATAAAAAACATGTGGATGTTGTATGGAATTAGTATAGTGCCCCCAAAAAAAACGATTCAATATATTATACATGATCTCCTAGACATATAGGACAGACACATCAAAACCTTGTTTCTTCTGATTTATTTTTCGAAGGTCTGTTTTGCCATTTATGAATGTGTCACCTGTATTCAATGCGTTTCCACCTCCTCCCGGCCTCTCCTGCCTGGGGACAGAGTGTCAGAGGGACAGGGGGAATTAGCTGATTAAAGCAGGCCGTGTGCTGGCTGGTTGTCAGCAGGGAGAGATGGAGAGGGGAGGGAGGAGAGAGATTAATGTCTGCTAGTGGGTGGTGTAGTGTTTGTGTACCGTGTCACACTCTTGTCAGAGACTGAGTGAAATGTCTTCATCAATTTGTACCCATTATCATGTGAATGGGCAAACAGGGAGAGAGGGGAGGAGGGAGGAGGGAGAGAGGAGGGGGAGGGAAGAGAGGGAAGGGAGGAGAGGAGAGAGAGGAGGGGGAAGGGAGGAGGGAGAGAAGAGGGGGAGGGAAGGGAGGGAAGGGAGAGAGGGGAGAGAGGAGGGGGAAGGGAGGAGAGGGGAGAGAGGGGAGGAGGGAGGAGGGAGAGAGGAGGGGGAGGGAAGAGAGGGAAGGGAGGAGAGGAAAGAGAGAGAGGAGGGGGGAAGGGAGGAGAGGGGAGAGAGGGGAGGAGGGAGGAAGGAGAGAGGAGGGGGTGGGAAGAGAGGGAAGGGAGGAAAGGGGAGAGAGGAGGGGGAAGGGAGGAGGGAGAGAAGAGGGGGAGGGAAGGGAGGGAAGGGAGGAGAGGGGAGAGAGGAGGGGGAAGGGAGGAGGGAGAGAAGAGGGGGAGGGAAGGGAGGAAAGGGGAGAGAGGAGGGGGAAGGGAGGAGGGAGAGAAGAGGGGGGAGGGAAGGGAGGGAAGGGAGGAGAGGGGGAGAGAGGAGGGGAAGGGAGGAGGAAGAGAAGAGGGGGAGGGAAGGGAGGGAAGGGAGGAGAGGGGAGAGAGGAGGGGGAAGGGAGGAGAGGGGAGAGAGGAGGGGGAAGGGAGGAGAGGGGAGAGGAGGAGGGGGGAAGGGAGGGAGGAGAGGGGGAGGAGAGGAGGGGGGAAGGGAGGAGGCGAAAGAAGAGGGGAGGGAAGGGAGGGAAGGGAGGAGAGGGGAGAGAGGAGGGGGAAGGGAGGAGAGGGGAGAGAGGAGGGGGAGAAGGGAGGAGAGGGGAGAGAGAGGAGGGGGAAGGGAGGAGGGAGGAGAGAAGAGGGGGGAAGGGAAGGGAGGGAAGGAGGAGGAGAGGGGAGAGAGGAGGGGAAAGGGAGGAGAGGAAAGAGAGGAGGGGAAGGAGGAGGAAAGGGGAGGAGAGGAGGGGGAAGGGGAGGGAGGGAGAGAAAGAGGAAGAGGGGGAGGGAGGGAAGGGAGGAGAGGGGGAGGGGGAAGGGAGGAGGGGAGAGAAGAGGGGGGAGGGAAGGGGGGGGGAAGGCGGAGAGAGGGGGAGAGAGGAGGGGGAAGGGAGGAGAGGGGGAGAGGAGGGGGAAAGGGAGGGAGGAGACGGGGAGAGAGGAGGGGGAAGGGAGGAGAGGGGAGAGAGGAGGGGGAAGGGAGGAGAGGGGGAGGGGGAGGGGGAAGGGGAGGGAGAGGGGGAGAGAGGAGGGGGAAGGGAGGAGGGAGAGAAGAGGGGGGAGGGAAGGGAGGGAAGGGAGGAGAGGGGAGAGAGGAGGGGGAAGGGGAGGAGAGGGGGAGAGAGGAGGGGGAAGGGAGGAGGGAGAGAGAGGGGGGGAGGGGAAGGGAGGAAGGGAGGAGGAGGGGAGGGAGAGAGGGGGAGAGGGAAGGGAGGAGGGAGGGAGAGAGGAGGGGGAAGGGAGGAGGGGAGAGAAGAGGGGGAGGGAAGGGAGGGAAGGGAGGAGAGGGGAGAGAGGAGGGGGAATGGAGGAGAGGGGAGAGAGGAGGGGGAAGGGAGGAGGGAGAGAAGAGGGGGAGTGAAGGGAGGGAAGGGAGGAGAGGGGAGAGGGGGAGGGGGAAAGGGAGGAGGGGAGAGAAGAGGGGGAGGGAAGGGAGGGAAGGGAGGAGAGGGGAGAGAGGAGGGGGAAGGGAGGAGAGGGGAGAGAGGAGGGGGAAGGGAGGAGAGGGGAGAGAGGAGGGGGAAGGGAGGAGAGGGGAGGGAGGAGGGGAAGGGAGGAGAGGGGAGAGAGGAGGGGGAAGGGAGGAGGGAGAGAAGAGGGGGAGGGAAGGGAGGGAAGGGAGGAGAGGGGAGAGAGGAGGGGGGAAGGGAGGAGAGGGGAGAGAGGAGGGGGAAGGGAGGAGAGGGGAGAGAGGAGGGGGAAGGGAGGAGGGAGAGAATGAGGGGGAGGGAAGGGAGGGAAGGGAGGAGAGGGGAGAAAGGAGGGGGAAGGGAGGAGAGGGGAGAGAGGAGGGGGAAGGGAGGAGAGGGGAGAGAGGAGGGGGAAGGGAAGAGGGAGAGAAGAGGGGGAGGGAAGGGAGGAGGAGGGGAGAGAGGAGGGGAAGGGAAGAGAGGGGAGAGAGGAGGGGGAAGGGAGGAGGGAGAGAAGAGGGGGAGGGAAGGGAGGGAAGGGAGGAGAGGGGAGAGAGGAGGGGGAAGAAGGGATCTGGGCTTCTCTATCACCATCTGCACACACACACACACACACGTACACACGCACGCACACACACACACACACACACACACACACACACACACACACACACACACACACACACACACACACACACACACACACACACACACACACACACACACACACACACACACACACATACACACACACACACACACACACACACACACCTTTCTGCCCGCCCCTCCCAACCAGAGTCATTTACCGTAAGCAGGCTATTTAATTTTCCTGAAATAGTGTGCCGACAGCCGAAAGCTTCATGTTTATTAAACAGGAAGCCGGTATGTCCGTGTCACAACATTATGAGACTGCTATATAGTCTCCTGGTGTCCCACTGTATACATTACGACCCACCACCTTCATGTGTTTAACAGATAAACATCACAACATTTGTTTCTGTCTCTTTAAAGGGGTTAATACCTTTTTTGTCAAAAGGCAAAAGAGACTTGATACCCTAATTGATACACTAAAGTAACGCACTTAAAGCAATGAGGGGGCCATTTTGGAGTTAAAATAGTATGTTCTGCTCTCTCTATTTAAAGTCAGCATGAGGGATGGTTTATTACAGTTTGAATGAGGGATGGTTTATTAGTCAGTTAGCATGAGGGATGGTTTATTAGTCAGTTAGCATGAAGGATGGTTTATTAGTCAGTCAGCATGAGGGATGGTTTATTAGTCAGTTAGCATGAAGGATGGTTTATTAGTCAGTCAGCATGAGGGATGGTTTATTAGTCAGTCAGCATGAGGGATGGTTTATTAGTCAGTTAGCATGAGGGATGGTTTATTAGTTAGCATGAAGGATGGTTTATTAGTCAGTCAGCATGAGGGATGGTTTATTAGTCAGTTAGCATGAGGGATGGTTTATTAGTTAGCATGAAGGATGGTTTATTAGTCAGTTAGCATGAGGGATGGTTTATTAGTCAGTATGAGGGATGGTTTATTAGTCAGTAAGCATGAGGGATGGTTTATTAGTCAGTAAGCATGAGGGATGGTTTATTAGTCAGTCAGCATGAGGGATGGTTTATTAGTCAGTTAGCATGAGGGATGGTTTATTACAGTTTGAATGAGGGATGGTTTATTAGTCAGTTAGCATGAGGGATGGTTTATTAGTCAGTCAGCATGAGGGATGGTTTATTAGTCAGTCAGCATGAGGGATGGTTTATTAGTCAGTCAGCATGAGGGATGGTTTATTAGTCAGTTAGCATGAGGGGTGGTTTATTAGTTAGCATGAAGGATGGTTTATTAGTCAGTTAGCATGAGGGATGGTTTATTAGTCAGTTAGCATGAGGGGTGGTTTATTAGTTAGCATGAAGGATGGTTTATTAGTCAGTTAGCATGAGGGATGGTTTATTAGTCAGTCAGCATGAGGGATGGTTTATTACAGTTTGAATGAGGGATGGTTTATTAGTCAGTTAGCATGAGGGATGGTTTATCAGTCAGCATGAGGGATGGTTTATTAGTCAGTTAGCATGAGGGATGGTTTATTAGTCAGTGAGCATGAGGGATGGTTTATTAGTCAGTTAGCATGAGGGATGGTTTATTACAGTTTGAATGAGAGATGGTTTATTAGTCAGTTAGCATGAAGGATGGTTTATTAGTCAGTTAGCATGAAGGATGTTTTATTAGTCAGTTAGCATGAGGGATGGTTTATTAGTCAGTTAGCATGAGGGATGGTTTATTAGTCAGTCAGCATGAAGGATGGTTTATTAGTCAGTTAGCATGAGGGATGGTTTATTAGTCAGTTAGCATGAGGGATGGTTTATTAGTCAGTTATCATGAGGGATGGTTTATTACAGTTTGAATGAGGGAATGTTTTATTAGTCAGTTAGCATGAGGGATGGTTTATTAGTCAGTCAGCATGAGGGATGGTTTATTAGTCAGTTAGCATGAGGGATGGTTTATTAGTCAGTCAGCATGAGGGATGGTTTATTAGTCAGTTAGCATGAGGGATGGTTTATTACAGTTTGAATGAGGGATGGTTTATTAGTCAGTTAGCATGAGGGATGGTTTATTAGTCAGTTAGCATGAGGGATGGTTTATTAGTCAGTTAGCATGAGGGATGGTTTATTAGTCAGTTAGCATGAGGGATGGTTTATTAGTCATTTAGCATGAGGGATGGTTTATTACAGTTTGAATGAGGGATGGTTTTATTAGTCAGTTAGCATGAGGGATGGTGTATTAGTCAGTCAGCATGAGGGATGGTTTATTAGTCAGTCAGCATGAAGGATGGTTTATTAGTCAGTTAGCATGAGGGATGGTTTATTAGTCAGTTAGCAGGAGGGATGGTTTATTAGTTAGCATGAAGGATGGTTTATTAGTCAGTCAGCATGAGGGATGGTTTATTAGTCAGTTAGCATGAAGGATGGTTTATTAGTCAGTTAGCATGAGGGATGGTTTATTAGTCAGCATGAGGGATGGTTTATTAGTCAGTAAGCATGAGGGATGGTTTATTAGTCAGTCAGCATGAGGGATGGTTTATTAGTCAGTTAGCATGAGGGATGGTTTATTAGTCAGTCAGCATGAGGGATGGTTTATTACAGTTTGAATGAGGGATGGTTTATTACAGTTTGAATGAGGGATGGTTATTAGTCAGTAAGCATGAGGGATGGTTTATTAGTCAGTCAGCATGAGGGATGGTTTATTAGTCAGTCAGCATGAGGGATGGTTTATTAGTCAGTTAGCATGAGGGATGGTTTATTAGTCAGTCAGCATGAGGGATGGTTTATTACAGTTTGAATGAGGGATGGTTTATTAGTCAGTTCGCATGAGGGATGGTTTATTACAGTTTGAATGAGGGATGGTTTATTACAGTTTGAATGAAGGATGGTTTATTAGTCAGTTAGCATGAGGGATGGTTAATTAGTCAGCATGAGGGATGGTTTATTAGTCAGATAGCATGAGGGATGGTTATTAGTCAGTCAGCATGAGGGATGGTTTATTAGTCAGTTAGCATGAGGGATGGTTTATTACAGTTTGAATGAGGGATGGTTTATTAGTCAGTTAGCATGAGGGATGGTTTATTAGTCAGTCAGCATGAGGGATGGTTTATTAGTCAGTCAGCATGAAGGATGGTTTATTAGTTAGTTAGCATGAGGGATGATTTATTAGTCAGTTAGCATGAGGGATGGTTTATTAGTCAGTTAGCATGAGGGATGATTTATTAGTCAGTTAGCATGAGGGATGGTTTATTAGTCAGTTAGCATGAAGGTTGGTTTATTAGTCAGTTAGCATGAAGGATGGTTTATTAGTCAGTTAGCATGAGGGATGGTTTATTAGTCAGTTAGCATGAAGGATGGTTTATTAGTCAGTTAGCATGAAGGATGGTTTATTAGTCAGTTAGCATGAAGGATGGTTTATTAGTCAGTTAGCATGAGGGATGGTTTATTAGTCAGTTAGCATGAAGGATGGTTTATTACAGTTTGAATGAGGGATGGTTTATTACAGTTTGAATGAGGGATGGTTTATCACAGTTTGAATGAGGGATGGTTTATTAGTCAGTTAGCATGAGGGATGGTTATTAGTCAGTCAGCATGAGGGATGGTTTATTAGTCAGTTAGCATGAGGGATGGTTTATTACAGTTTGAATGAGGGATGGTTTATTAGTCAGTTAGCATGAGGGATGGTTTATTAGTCAGTCAGCATGAGGGATGGTTTATTAGTCAGTTAGCATGAGGGATGGTTTATTAGTTAGCATGAGGGATGGTTTATTAGTCAGTCAGCATGAGGGATGGTGTATTAGTCAGTTAGCATGAGGGATGGTTTATTACTCAGTTAGCATGAGGGATGGTTTATTAGTCAGTTAGCATGAGGGATGGTTTATTAGTTAGCATGAAGGATGGTTTATTAGTTAGCATGAAGGATGGTTTATTAGTCAGTTAGCATGAGGGATGGTTTATTAGTCAGTCAGCATGAGGGATGGTTTATTACAGTTTGAATGAGGGATGGTTTATTAGTCAGTTTGCATGAGGGATGGTTTATTAGTCAACATGAGGGATGGTTTATTAGTCAGTTAGCATGAGGGATGGTTTATTAGTCAGTCAGCATGAGGGATGGTTTATTAGTCAGTTAGCATGAGGGATGGTTTATTACAGTTTGAATGAGGGATGGTTTATTAGTCAGTTAGCATGAGGGATGGTTTATTAGTCAGTCACCATGAGGGATGGTTTATTAGTCAGTTAGCATGAGGGATGGTTTATTAGTCAGTTAGCATGAAGGATGGTTTATTAGTAAGTCAGCATGAGGGATGGTTTATTAGTCAGTCAGCATGAGGGATGGTTTATTAGTCAGTTGGCATGAGGGATGGTTTATTAGTCAGTTAGCATGAGGGATGGTTTATTAGTCAGTTAGCATGAGGGATGGTTTATTAGTTAGCATGAAGGATGGTTTATTAGTCAGTTAGCATGAGGGATGGTTTATTAGTCAGTCAGCATGAGGGATGGTTTATTACAGTTTGAATGAAGGATGGTTTATTAGTCAGTTAGCATGAGGGATGGTTAATTAGTCAGCATGAGGGATGGTTTATTAGTCAGATAGCATGAGGGATGGTTTATTAGTCAGTCAGCATGAGGGATGGTTTATTAGTCAGTTAGCATGAGGGATGGTTTATTACAGTTTGAATGAGGGATGGTTTATTAGTCAGTTAGCATGAGGGATGGTTTATTAGTCAGTCAGCATGAGGGATGGTTTATTAGTCAGTCAGCATGAAGGATGGTTTATTAGTTAGTTAGCATGAGGGATGATTTATTAGTCAGTTAGCATGAGGGATGGTTTATTAGTCAGTTAGCATGAGGGATGATTTATTAGTCAGTTAGCATGAGGGATGGTTTATTAGTCAGTTAGCATGAAGGTTGGTTTATTAGTCAGTTAGCATGAAGGATGGTTTATTAGTCAGTTAGCATGAGGGATGGTTTATTAGTCAGTTAGCATGAAGGATGGTTTATTAGTCAGTTAGCATGAAGGATGGTTTATTAGTCAGTTAGCATGAAGGATGGTTTATTAGTCAGTTAGCATGAGGGATGGTTTATTAGTCAGTTAGCATGAAGGATGGTTTATTACAGTTTGAATGAGGGATGGTTTATTACAGTTTGAATGAGGGATGGTTTATTACAGTTTGAATGAGGGATGGTTTATTAGTCAGTTAGCATGAGGGATGGTTTATTAGTCAGTCAGCATGAGGGATGGTTTATTAGTCAGTTAGCATGAGGGATGGTTTATTACAGTTTGAATGAGGGATGGTTTATTAGTCAGTTAGCATGAGGGATGGTTTATTAGTCAGTCAGCATGAGGGATGGTTTATTAGTCAGTTAGCATGAGGGATGGTTTATTAGTTAGCATGAGGGATGGTTTATTAGTCAGTCAGCATGAGGGATGGTGTATTAGTCAGTTAGCATGAGGGATGGTTTATTACTCAGTTAGCATGAGGGATGGTTTATTAGTCAGTTAGCATGAGGGATGGTTTATTAGTTAGCATGAAGGATGGTTTATTAGTTAGCATGAAGGATGGTTTATTAGTCAGTTAGCATGAGGGATGGTTTATTAGTCAGTCAGCATGAGGGATGGTTTATTACAGTTTGAATGAGGGATGGTTTATTAGTCAGTTTGCATGAGGGATGGTTTATTAGTCAACATGAGGGATGGTTTATTAGTCAGTTAGCATGAGGGATGGTTTATTAGTCAGTCAGCATGAGGGATGGTTTATTAGTCAGTTAGCATGAGGGATGGTTTATTACAGTTTGAATGAGGGATGGTTTATTAGTCAGTTAGCATGAGGGATGGTTTATTAGTCAGTCACCATGAGGGATGGTTTATTAGTCAGTTAGCATGAGGGATGGTTTATTAGTCAGTCAGCATGAGGGATGGTTTATTACAGTTTTAATGAGGGATGGTTTATTACAGTTTGAATGAGGGATGGTTTATTAGTCAGTTAGCATGAGGGATGGTTTATTAGTCAGTCAGCATGAGGGATGGTTATTAGTCAGTTAGCATGAGGGATGGTTTATTACAGTTTGAATGAGGGATGGTTTATTAGTCAGTTAGCATGAGGGATGGTTTATTAGTCAGTCAGCATGAGGGATGGTTTATTAGTCAGTTAGCATGAGGGATGGTTTATTAGTTAGCATGAGGGATGGTTTATTAGTCAGTCAGCATGAGGGATGGTTTATTAGTCAGTTAGCATGAGGGATGGTTTATTCATCAGTTAGCATGAGGGATGGTTTATTAGTCAGTTAGCATGAGGGATGGTTTATTAGTTAGCATGAAGGATGGTTTATTAGTTAGCATGAAGGATGGTTTATTAGTCAGTTAGCATGAGGGATGGTTTATTAGTCAGTCAGCATGAGGGATGGTTTATTAGTCAGTTAGCATGAGGGATGGTTTATTACAGTTTGAATGAGGGATGGTTTATTAGTCAGTTAGCATGAGGGATGGTTTATTATTCAGTCAGCATGAGGGATGGTTTATTAGTCAGTCAGCATGAGGGATGGTTTATTAGTCATTCAGCATGAAGGATGGTTTATTAGTCAGTTAGCATGAGGGATGGTTTATTAGTCAGTTAGCGTGAGGGATGGTTTATTAGTCAGTTAGCATGAGGGATGATTTATTAGTCAGTTAGCATGAGGGATGGTTTATTAGTCAGTTAGCATGAGGGATGGTTTATTAGTCAGTCAGCATGAGGGATGGTTTATTACAGTTTGAATGAGGGATGGTTTATTAGTCAGTTAGCATGAGGGATGGTTTATTAGTCAGCATGAGGGATGGTTTATTAGTCAGTTAGCATGAGGGATGGTTTATTAGTCGGTCAGCATGAGGGATGGTTTATTAGTCAGTTAGCATGAGGGATGGTTTATTAGTCAGTCAGCCTGAGGGATGGTTTATTAGTCAGTCAGCATGAGGGATGGTTTATTAGTCAGTCAGAATGAAGGATGGTATATTAGTCAGTTAGCATGAGGGATGGTTTATTAGTCAGTTAGCATGAGGGATGGTTTATTAGTCAGTTAGCATGAGGGATGGTTTATTACAGTTTGAATGAGGGATGTTTTATTAGTCAGTTAGCATGAGGGATTGTTTATTAGTCAGTCAGCCTGAGGGATGGTTTATTAGTCAGTCAGCATGAGGGATGGTTTATTAGTCAGTCAGAATGAAGGATGGTATATTAGTCAGTTAGCATGAGGGATGGTTTATTAGTCAGTTAGCATGAGGGATGGTTTATTAGTCAGTTAGCATGAGGGATGTTTTATTACAGTTTGAATGAGGGATGGTTTATTAGTCAGTTAGCATGAGGGATGGTTTATTAGTCAGTCAGCATGAGGGATTGTTTATTAGTCAGTCAGCATGAGGGATGGTTTATTAGTCAGCATGAGGGATGGTTTATTAGTCAGTTAGCACGAGGGATGGTTTATTAGTCAGTCAGCATGAGGGATGGTTTATTAGTCAGTTAGCATGAGTGATGGTTTATTACAGTTTGAATGAGGGATGGTTTATTAGTCAGTTAGCATGAGGGATGGTTTATTAGTCAGTCATCATGAGGGATGGTTTATTAGTCAGTCAGCATGAGGGATGGTTTATTAGTCAGTCAGCATGAAGGATGGTTTATTAGTCAGTTAGCATGAGGGATGGTTTATTAGTCAGTTAGCATGAGGGATGGTTTATTAGTCAGTTAGCATGAGGGATGGTTTTTTACAGTTTGAATGAGGGATGGTTTATTAGTCAGTTAGCATGAGGGATGGTTTATTAGTCAGTCAGCATGAGGGATGGTTTATTAGTCAGTCAGCATGAGGGATGGTTTATTAGTCAGTCAGCATGAGGGATGGTTTATTAGTCAGTTAGCATGAGGGATGGTTTATTACAGTTTGAATGAGGGATGGTTTATTACAGTTTGAATGAGGGATGGTTTATTAGTCAGTTAGCATGAGGGATGGTTTATTAGTCAGTCAGCATGAGGGATGGTTTATTACAGTTTGAATGAGGGATGGTTTATTAGTCAGTTAGCATGAGGGATGGTTTATTAGTCAGTCAGCATGAGGGATGGTTTATTAGTCAGTTAGCATGAGGGATGGTTTATTAGTTAGCATGAGGGATGGTTTATTAGTCAGTCAGCACGAGGGATGGTGTATTAGTCAGTTAGCATGAGGGATGGTTTATTACTCAGTTAGCATGAGGGATGGTTTATTAGTCAGTTAGCATGAGGGATGGTTTATTAGTTAGCATGAAGGATGGTTTATTAGTTAGCATGAAGGATGGTTTATTAGTCAGTTAGCATGAGGGATGGTTTATTAGTCAGTCAGCATGAGGGATGGTTTATTACAGTTTGAATGAGGGATGGTTTATTAGTCAGTTTGCATGAGGGATGGTTTATTAGTCAACATGAGGGATGGTTTATTAGTCAGTTAGCATGAGGGATGGTTTATTAGTCAGTCAGCATGAGGGATGGTTTATTAGTCAGTTAGCATGAGGGATGGTTTATTAGTCAGTTAGCATGAGGGATGGTTTATTCATCAGTTAGCATGAGGGATGGTTTATTAGTCAGTTAGCATGAGGAATGGTTTATTAGTTAGCATGAAGGATGGTTTATTAGTTAGCATGAAGGATGGTTTATTAGTCAGTTAGCATGAGGGATGGTTTATTAGTCAGTCAGCATGAGGGATGGTTTATTAGTCAGTTAGCATGAGGGATGGTTTATTACAGTTTGAATGAGGGATGGTTTATTAGTCAGTTAGCATGAGGGATGGTTTATTATTCAGTCAGCATGAGGGATGGTTTATTAGTCAGTCAGCATGAGGGATGGTTTATTAGTCATTCAGCATGAAGGATGGTTTATTAGTCAGTTAGCATGAGGGATGGTTTATTAGTCAGTTAGCGTGAGGGATGGTTTATTAGTCAGTTAGCATGAGGGATGATTTATTAGTCAGTTAGCATGAGGGATGGTTTATTAGTCAGTTAGCATGAGGGATGGTTTATTAGTCAGTCAGCATGAGGGATGGTTTATTACAGTTTGAATGAGGGATGGTTTATTAGTCAGTTAGCATGAGGGATGGTTTATTAGTCAGCATGAGGGATGGTTTATTAGTCAGTTAGCATGAGGGATGGTTTATTAGTCGGTCAGCATGAGGGATGGTTTATTAGTCAGTTAGCATGAGGGATGGTTTATTAGTCAGTCAGCCTGAGGGATGGTTTATTAGTCAGTCAGCATGAGGGATGGTTTATTAGTCAGTCAGAATGAAGGATGGTATATTAGTCAGTTAGCATGAGGGATGGTTTATTAGTCAGTTAGCATGAGGGATGGTTTATTAGTCAGTTAGCATGAGGGATGGTTTATTACAGTTTGAATGAGGGATGTTTTATTAGTCAGTTAGCATGAGGGATTGTTTATTAGTCAGTCAGCCTGAGGGATGGTTTATTAGTCAGTCAGCATGAGGGATGGTTTATTAGTCAGTCAGAATGAAGGATGGTATATTAGTCAGTTAGCATGAGGGATGGTTTATTAGTCAGTTAGCATGAGGGATGGTTTATTACAGTTTGAATGAGGGATGGTTTATTAGTCAGTTAGCATGAGGGATGGTTTATTAGTCAGTCAGCATGAGGGATTGTTTATTAGTCAGTCAGCATGAGGGATGGTTTATTAGTCAGTTAGCATGAAGGATGGTTTATTAGTCAGTTAGCATGAGGGATGGTTTATTAGTCAGTTAGCATGAGGGATGGTTTATTAGTCAGCATGAGGGATGGTTTATTAGTCAGTCAGCATGAGGGATGGTTTATTAGTCAGTTAGCATGAGTGATGGTTTATTACAGTTTGAATGAGGGATGGTTTATTAGTCAGTTAGCATGAGGGATGGTTTATTAGTCAGTCATCATGAGGGATGGTTTATTAGTCAGTCAGCATGAGGGATGGTTTATTAGTCAGTCAGCATGAAGGATGGTTTATTAGTCAGTTAGCATGAGGGATGGTTTATTAGTCAGTTAGCATGAGGGATGGTTTATTAGTCAGTTAGCATGAGGGATGGTTTTTTACAGTTTGAATGAGGGATGGTTTATTAGTCAGTTAGCATGAGGGATGGTTTATTAGTCAGTCAGCATGAGGGATGGTTTATTAGTCATTCAGCATGAAGGATGGTTTATTAGTCAGTTAGCATGAGGGATGGTTTATTAGTCAGTTAGCGTGAGGGATGGTTTATTAGTCAGTTAGCATGAGGGATGATTTATTAGTCAGTTAGCATGAGGGATGGTTTATTAGTCAGTTAGCATGAGGGATGGTTTATTAGTCAGTCAGCATGAGGGATGGTTTATTACAGTTTGAATGAGGGATGGTTTATTAGTCAGTTAGCATGAGGGATGGTTTATTAGTCAGCATGAGGGATGGTTTATTAGTCAGTTAGCATGAGGGATGGTTTATTAGTCGGTCAGCATGAGGGATGGTTTATTAGTCAGTTAGCATGAGGGATGGTTTATTAGTCAGTCAGCCTGAGGGATGGTTTATTAGTCAGTCAGCATGAGGGATGGTTTATTAGTCAGTCAGAATGAAGGATGGTATATTAGTCAGTTAGCATGAGGGATGGTTTATTAGTCAGTTAGCATGAGGGATGGTTTATTAGTCAGTTAGCATGAGGGATGGTTTATTACAGTTTGAATGAGGGATGTTTTATTAGTCAGTTAGCATGAGGGATTGTTTATTAGTCAGTCAGCCTGAGGGATGGTTTATTAGTCAGTCAGCATGAGGGATGGTTTATTAGTCAGTCAGAATGAAGGATGGTATATTAGTCAGTTAGCATGAGGGATGGTTTATTAGTCAGTTAGCATGAGGGATGGTTTATTACAGTTTGAATGAGGGATGGTTTATTAGTCAGTTAGCATGAGGGATGGTTTATTAGTCAGTCAGCATGAGGGATTGTTTATTAGTCAGTCAGCATGAGGGATGGTTTATTAGTCAGTTAGCATGAAGGATGGTTTATTAGTCAGTTAGCATGAGGGATGGTTTATTAGTCAGTTAGCATGAGGGATGGTTTATTAGTCAGCATGAGGGATGGTTTATTAGTCAGTCAGCATGAGGGATGGTTTATTAGTCAGTTAGCATGAGTGATGGTTTATTACAGTTTGAATGAGGGATGGTTTATTAGTCAGTTAGCATGAGGGATGGTTTATTAGTCAGTCATCATGAGGGATGGTTTATTAGTCAGTCAGCATGAGGGATGGTTTATTAGTCAGTCAGCATGAAGGATGGTTTATTAGTCAGTTAGCATGAGGGATGGTTTATTAGTCAGTTAGCATGAGGGATGGTTTATTAGTCAGTTAGCATGAGGGATGGTTTTTTACAGTTTGAATGAGGGATGGTTTATTAGTCAGTTAGCATGAGGGATGGTTTATTAGTCAGTCAGCATGAGGGATGGTTTATTAGTCAGTCAGCATGAGGGATGGTTTATTAGTCAGTCAGCATGAGGGATGGTTTATTAGTCAGTTAGCATGAGGGATGGTTTATTACAGTTTGAATGAGGGATGGTTTATTACAGTTTGAATGAGGGATGGTTTATTAGTCAGTTAGCATGAGGGATGGTTTATTAGTCAGTCAGCATGAGGGATGGTTTATTACAGTTTGAATGAGGGATGGTTTATTAGTCAGTTAGCATGAGGGATGGTTTATTAGTCAGTCAGCATGAGGGATGGTTTATTAGTCAGTTAGCATGAGGGATGGTTTATTAGTTAGCATGAGGGATGGTTTATTAGTCAGTCAGCATGAGGGATGGTGTATTAGTCAGTTAGCATGAGGGATGGTTTATTACTCAGTTAGCATGAGGGATGGTTTATTAGTCAGTTAGCATGAGGGATGGTTTATTAGTTAGCATGAAGGATGGTTTATTAGTTAGCATGAAGGATGGTTTATTAGTCAGTTAGCATGAGGGATGGTTTATTAGTCAGTCAGCATGAGGGATGGTTTATTACAGTTTGAATGAGGGATGGTTTATTAGTCAGTTTGCATGAGGGATGGTTTATTAGTCAACATGAGGGATGGTTTATTAGTCAGTTAGCATGAGGGATGGTTTATTAGTCAGTCAGCATGAGGGATGGTTTATTAGTCAGTTAGCATGAGGGATGGTTTATTACAGTTTGAATGAGGGATGGTTTATTAGTCAGTTAGCATGAGGGATGGTTTATTTGTCAGTCAGCATGAGGGATGGTTTATTAGTCAGTTAGCATGAGGGATGGTTTATTAGTCAGTCAGCATGAGGGATGGTTTATTACAGTTTGAATGAGGGATGGTTTATTACAGTTTGAATGAGGGATGGTTTATTAGTCAGTTAGCATGAGGGATGGTTTATTAGTCAGTCAGCATGAGGGATGGTTTATTAGTCAGTTAGCATGAGGGATGGTTTATTACAGTTTGAATGAGGGATGGTTTATTAGTCAGTTAGCATGAGGGATGGTTTATTAGTCAGTCAGCATGAGGGATGGTTTATTAGTCAGTTAGCATGAGGGATGGTTTATTAGTTAGCATGAGGGATGGTTTATTAGTCAGTCAGCATGAGGGATGGTTTATTAGTCAGTTAGCATGAGGGATGGTTTATTAATCAGTTAGCATGAGGGATGGTTTATTAGTCAGTTAGCATGAGGGATGGTTTATTAGTTAGCATGAAGGATGGTTTATTAGTTAGCATGAAGGATGGTTTATTAGTCAGTTAGCATGAGGGATGGTTTATTAGTCAGTCAGCATGAGGGATGGTTTATTAGTCAGTTAGCATGAGGGATGGTTTATTACAGTTTGAATGAGGGATGGTTTATTAGTCAGTTAGCATGAGGGATGGTTTATTATTCAGTCAGCATGAGGGATGGTTTATTAGTCAGTCAGCATGAGGGATGGTTTATTAGTCATTCAGCATGAAGGATGGTTTATTAGTCAGTTAGCATGAGGGATGGTTTATTAGTCAGTTAGCGTGAGGGATGGTTTATTAGTCAGTTAGCATGAGGGATGATTTATTAGTCAGTTAGCATGAGGGATGGTTTATTAGTCAGTTAGCATGAGGGATGGTTTATTAGTCAGTCAGCATGAGGGATGGTTTATTACAGTTTGAATGAGGGATGGTTTATTAGTCAGTTAGCATGAGGGATGGTTTATTAGTCAGCATGAGGGATGGTTTATTAGTCAGTTAGCATGAGGGATGGTTTATTAGTCGGTCAGCATGAGGGATGGTTTATTAGTCAGTTAGCATGAGGGATGGTTTATTAGTCAGTCAGCCTGAGGGATGGTTTATTAGTCAGTCAGCATGAGGGATGGTTTATTAGTCAGTTAGCATGAGGGATGGTTTATTACAGTTTGAATGAGGGATGGTTTATTAGTCAGTTAGCATGAGGGATGGTTTATTATTCAGTCAGCATGAGGGATGGTTTATTAGTCAGTCAGCATGAGGGATGGTTTATTAGTCATTCAGCATGAAGGATGGTTTATTAGTCAGTTAGCATGAGGGATGGTTTATTAGTCAGTTAGCGTGAGGGATGGTTTATTAGTCAGTTAGCATGAGGGATGATTTATTAGTCAGTTAGCATGAGGGATGGTTTATTAGTCAGTTAGCATGAGGGATGGTTTATTAGTCAGTCAGCATGAGGGATGGTTTATTACAGTTTGAATGAGGGATGGTTTATTAGTCAGTTAGCATGAGGGATGGTTTATTAGTCAGCATGAGGGATGGTTTATTAGTCAGTTAGCATGAGGGATGGTTTATTAGTCGGTCAGCATGAGGGATGGTTTATTAGTCAGTTAGCATGAGGGATGGTTTATTAGTCAGTCAGCCTGAGGGATGGTTTATTAGTCAGTCAGCATGAGGGATGGTTTATTAGTCAGTCAGAATGAAGGATGGTATATTAGTCAGTTAGCATGAGGGATGGTTTATTAGTCAGTTAGCATGAGGGATGGTTTATTAGTCAGTTAGCATGAGGGATGGTTTATTACAGTTTGAATGAGGGATGTTTTATTAGTCAGTTAGCATGAGGGATTGTTTATTAGTCAGTCAGCCTGAGGGATGGTTTATTAGTCAGTCAGCATGAGGGATGGTTTATTAGTCAGTCAGAATGAAGGATGGTATATTAGTCAGTTAGCATGAGGGATGGTTTATTAGTCAGTTAGCATGAGGGATGGTTTATTAGTCAGTTAGCATGAGGGATGGTTTATTACAGTTTGAATGAGGGATGGTTTATTAGTCAGTTAGCATGAGGGATGGTTTATTAGTCAGTCAGCATGAGGGATTGTTTATTAGTCAGTCAGCATGAGGGATGGTTTATTAGTCAGTTAGCATGAAGGATGGTTTATTAGTCAGTTAGCATGAGGGATGGTTTATTAGTCAGTTAGCATGAGGGATGGTTTATTAGTCAGCATGAGGGATGGTTTATTAGTCAGTTAGCACGAGGGATGGTTTATTAGTCAGTCAGCATGAGGGATGGTTTATTAGTCAGTTAGCATGAGTGATGGTTTATTACAGTTTGAATGAGGGACTGTTTATTAGTCAGTTAGCATGAGGGATGGTTTATTAGTCAGTCATCATGAGGGATGGTTTATTAGTCAGTCAGCATGAGGGATGGTTTATTAGTCAGTCAGCATGAAGGATGGTTAATTAGTCAGTTAGCATGAGGGATGGTTTATTAGTCAGTTAGCATGAGGGATGGTTTATTAGTCAGTTAGCATGAGGGATGGTTTTTTACAGTTTGAATGAGGGATGGTTTATTAGTCAGTTAGCATGAGGGATGGTTTATTAGTCAGTCAGCATGAGGGATGGTTTATTAGTCAGTCAGCATGAGGGATGGTTTATTAGTCAGTCAGCATGAAGGATGGTTTATTAGTCAGTTAGCATGAGGGATGGTTTATTAGTCAGTTAGCATGAGGGATGGTTTATTAGTCAGTTAGCATGAGGGATGGTTTATTAGTCAGTTAGCATGAGGGATGGTTTATTAGTCAGTCAGCATGAGGGATGGTTTATTAGTCAGTCAGCATGAAGGATGGTTTATTAGTCAGTTAGCATGAGGGATGGTTTATTACAGTTTGAATGAGGGATGGTTTATTAGTCAGTTAGCATGAGGGCTGGTTTATTAGTCAGTCAGCATGAGGGATGGTTTATTAGTCAGTCAGCATGAAGGATGGTTTATTAGTCAGTTAGCATGAGGGATGATTTATTAGTCAGTTAGCATGAGGGATGGTTTATTAGTCAGTTAGCATGAGTGATGGTTTATTACAGTTTGAATGAGGGATGGTTTATTAGTCAGTTAGCATGAGGGATGGTTTATTAGTCAGTCAGCATGAGACATGGTTTATTAGTCAGTCAGCCTGAAGGATGGTTTATTAGTCAGTCAGCATGAGGGATGGTTTATTAGTCAGTCAGCATGAAGGATGGTTTATTAGTCAGTTAGCATGAGGGATGGTTTATTGGTCAGTTAGCATGAGGGATGGTTTATTACTCAGTTAGCATGAGGGATGGTTTATTAGTCAGTTAGCATGAGGGATTGTTTATTCGTCAGTTAGCATGAAGGATGGTTTATTAGTCAGTTAGCATGAAGGATGGTTTATTAGTCAGTTAGCATGAGGGATGGGTTATTAGTCAGTTAGCATGAAGGATGGTTTATTAGTCAGTTAGCATGAAGGATGGTTTATTAGTCAGTTAGCATGAGGGATGGTTTATTAGTCAGTCAGCATGAAGGATGGTTTATTTGTCAGTTAGCATGAGGGATGGTTTATTAGTCAGTTAGCATGAGGGATGGTTTATTAGTCAGTTAGCATGAGGGATGGTTTATTACAGTTTGAATGAGGGATGGTTTATTAGTCAGTTAGCATGAGGGATGGTTTATTAGTCAGTCAGCATGAGGGATGGTTTATTAGTCAGTCAGCATGAGGGATGGTTTATTAGTCAGTTAGCATGAGGGATGGTTTATTAGTCAGCATGAGGGATGGTTTATTAGTCAGTTAGCACGAGGGATGGTTTATTAGTCAGTCAGCATGAGGGATGGTTTATTAGTCAGTTAGCATGAGGGATGGTTTATTAGTCAGTCATCATGAGGGATGGTTTATTAGTCAGTCAGCATGAGGGATGGTTTATTAGTCAGTCAGCATGAAGGATGGTTTATTAGTCAGTTAGCATGAGGGATGGTTTATTAGTCAGTTAGCATGAGGGATGGTTTATTAGTCACTTAGCATGAGGGATGGTTTTTTATAGTTTGAATGAGGGATGGTTTATTAGTCAGTTAGCATGAGGGATGGTTTATTAGTCAGTCAGCATGAGGGATGGTTTATTAGTCAGTCAGCATGAGGGATAGTTTATTAGTCAGTCAGCATGAAGGATGGTTTATTAGTCAGTTAGCATGAGGGATGGTTTATTAGTCAGTTAGCATGAGGGATGGTTTATTAGTCAGTTAGCATGAGGGATGGTTTATTAGTCAGTTAGCATGAGGGATGGTTTATTAGTCAGTTAGCATGAGGGATGGTTTATTAGTCAGTCAGCATGAAGGATGGTTTATTAGTCAGTTAGCATGAGGGATGGTTTATTAGTCAGTTAGCATGAGGGATGGTTTATTAGTCAGTTAGCATGAGGGATGGTTTTTTATAGTTTGAATGAGGGATGGTTTATTAGTCAGTTAGCATGAGGGATGGTTTATTAGTCAGTCAGCATGAGGGATGGTTTATTAGTCAGTCAGCATGAGGGATAGTTTATTAGTCAGTCAGCATGAAGGATGGTTTATTAGTCAGTTAGCATGAGGGATGGTTTATTAGTCAGTTAGCATGAGGGATGGTTTATTAGTCAGTTAGCATGAGGGATGGTTTATTAGTCAGTTAGCATGAGGGATGGTTTATTAGTCAGTTAGCATGAGGGATGGTTTATTACAGTTTGAATGAGGGATGGTTTATTAGTCAGTCAGCATGAGGGATGGTTTATTAGTCAGTCAGCATGAAGGATGGTTTATTAGTCAGTTAGCATGAGGGATGGTTTATTACAGTTTGAATGAGGGATGGTTTATTAGTCAGTTAGCATGAGGGCTGGTTTATTAGTCAGTCAGCATGAGGGATGGTTTATTAGTCAGTCAGCATGAAGGATGGTTTATTAGTCAGTTAGCATGAGGGATGATTTATTAGTCAGATAGCATGAGGGATGGTTTATTAGTCAGTTAGCATGAGGGATGGTTTATTACAGTTTGAATGAGGGATGGTTTATTAGTCAGTTAGCATGAGGGATGGTTTATTAGTCAGTCAGCATGAGGCATGGTTTATTAGTCAGTCAGCATGAAGGATGGTTTATTAGTCAGTCAGCATGAGGGATGGTTTATTAGTCAGTCAGCATGAAGGATGGTTTATTAGTCAGTCAGCATGAAGGATGGTTTAGTAGTCAGTCAGCATGAAGGATGGTTTATTAGTCAGTCAGCATGAAGGATGGTTTATTAGTCAGTCAGCATGAAGCATGGTTTATTAGTCAGTCAGCATGAAGGATGGTTTAGTAGTCAGTCAGCATGGGGGATGGTTTATTAGTCAGTCAGCATGGGGGATGGTTTATTAGTCAGTCAGCATGAAGGATGGTTTATTAGTCAGTCAGCATGAGGGATGGTTTATTAGTCAGTCAGCATGAAGGATGGTTTATTAGTCAGTTAGCATGAGGGATGGTTTATTGGTCAGTTAGCATGAGGGATGGTTTATTGGTCAGTTAGCATGAGGGATGGTTTATTGGTCAGTTAGCATGAGGGATGGTTTATTGGTCAGTTAGCATGAGGGATGGTTTATTGGTCAGTTAGCATGAGGGATGGTTTATTGGTCAGTTAGCATGAGGGATGGTTTATTAGTCAGTTAGCATGAGGGATGGTTTATTAGTCAGTCAGCATGAAGGATGGTTTATTAGTCAGTTAGCATTCAATGCATTAAATAATCTGAGTCGAATAAATCATACTATTCAAGACAGAATGAAATTCCTGTTTTAAGGCAGTAGCTACTTACCAATGAGGTAGCTCTATTTACTAGGAATCCACAGTGTGTGCATTGACTCTGTGCTGGAAAGACAGGTTTCTAACGTTGAATTTGAAAACCATAAAGCTTAACGATGAGGTAGAGCAGCCTTATAGTCCGCAGACACATCTCTGATACAATAAGAATAAGAACTCCATGTGACCAGGTTAAATTGTTTTCGTAAAACAACAGGTGTAGAGTAACAGTGAAATGTTTACATACGAGCCATTCACAACAACGCATAGAGAAAATAATTTAAATATACCAAAATAATTACGCTTAATAAAAGTAATAATAAATGCACAATGAGTAAAGATAACTTGGCTAAATACAAGGGGTACCAGTACTGAGTCAATGTGCAGGGGTACGAGGTAATTGAGGTAGGTATGTACATATAACAAGGAATTAATTGACTAGGCAACAGGATGCATAATAAACAGTAGCAGCAGTGAATGTGATGAGTCAAAAGAGTGCAGATCAATGCAGATAGTCCGGGTTGCTATTTGGTTAACTATTTAACTAACTATTTAGCAGTCTAATGGCATCTGGCCCTATTGGATCCAGACTGGGTGCATCGGTATCGCTTGCCGGGTGGTAGCAGAGAGAACAGTCTATGACTTGATGGAGTCTTTTGACAATTTTTATGGCCTTCTTCTGAGACTGCCTGGTATAGAGTTCCTGGTTGGCAGGGAGCTCGGCCCCAGTGATGTACTGTGGTGATGTATTACAATACTATACTGTATAACTACACTATGTTGTCTTACTATACTATATTACTATACTATATTGTATTACTACACTGTACTAAACAACTATACTATATTGTATTACTATACTATTCTGTATAACTATACTATATTGTATTACTATACTATACTGTATAACTGTACTACATTGTAGTGCTATACTATACTGTATCACTATACTATATTGTATTACTATACTATATTGTATTACTATACTATACTGTATTACTATACTATATTGTATTACTATATTGTATTACTATACTGTATTACTATACTATACTGTATTACTATACTATGCTGTATTACTATACTGTATTACTGTACTATACTGTGTCACTATGTTACTATACTGTATTACTATACTATACCGTATTACTATACTATACTGTATAACTATACTATATTGTATTTATATACTGTATTACTATACTATGCTATATTACTATACTGTATTACTGTACTATACTGTGTCACTATGTTACTATACTGTATTACTATACTATACTGTATTACTATACTATACTGTATAACTATACTATGCTGTATTACTATCCTGTATCAGTGTACTATATTACTATACTATATTGTATTACTATATTGTATTACTATACTGTATTACTATACTATATTGTATTACTATACTGTATTGTATTACTATACTGTATTACTATACTGTATTACTATACTGTATTACTGTACTATACTGTGCCGCTATGTTACTATACTGTATTACTATACTATACTGTATTACTATACTATACTGTAGAACTATACTATATTGTATTACTATACTATACTGTATAGCTATACTATATTGTATTACTATACTGTATTACTGTACTATACTGTGTCACTATGTTACTATACTGTATTACTATACTATACTGTATTACTATACTATACTGTATAACTATACTATGCTGTATTACTATACTGTATCAGTGTACTATATTACTATACTATATTGTATTACTATCTTGTATTACTATACTGTATTACTATACTATATTGTATTACTATACTGTATTGTATTACTATACTGTATTACTATACTGTATTACTATACTATACTATATTACTATACTATATTGCTATACTATATTACTATACCATACTGTGTTACTAAGTTACTATACTGTATAACTATACTATATATTATTACTATACTGTAGAACTATACTATATTGTAGTACTATACTATATTACTATACTATATTACTATACTATAGTGCTATACTATATGACTATACTATATGACTATACTATATGACTATACTATACTGTATTACTATACTAACTGTATTAGTGTACTATATTACTATATTGTATTACTATACCATACTGTGTTACTAAGTTACTATACTGTATAACTATACTATATATTATTACTATACTGTAGAACTATACTATATTGTAGTGCTATACTTTATTACTATACTATGCTGTATTACTATACTATACTGTATAACTATACTATATTGTATTACTATACTGTATAACTATACTATATTGTATTACTATACTATACTGTATAACTATACTATGCTGTATTACTATACTATACTGTATAACTATACTATATATTATTACTATACTGTAGAACTATACTATACTGTATAACTATACTATATATTATTACTATACTGTAGAACTATACTATACTGTATAACTATACTATATTGTATTACTATACTATACTGTATAACTATACTATGCTGTATTACTATACTATACTGTATAACTATACTATATATTATTACTATACTGTAGAACTATACTATACTGTATAACTATACTATATTGTATTACTATACTGTATAACTATACTATATTGTATTACTATACTATACTGTATAACTATACTATGCTGTATTACTATACTGTATTACTGTACTATATTACTATACTGTATTACTGTACTATACTGTGTCACTATGTTACTATACTGTATTACTATACTCTACTGTATTACTATACTATACTGTATAACTATACTATGCTGTATTACTATACTGTATCAGTGTACTATATTACTATACTATATTGTATTACTATCTTGTATTACTATACTGTATTACTATACTATATTGTATTACTATACTGTATTACTATACTATATTGTATTACTATACTGTATTACTATACTATATTGTATTACTATACTGTATTACTATACTATATTGTATTACTATACTATACTGTATAACTACACTATGCTGTATTACTATGCTGTATTACTGTACTATATTACTATACTGTATTACTGTACTATACTGTGTCACTATGTTACTATACTGTATTACTATACTATACTGTATTACTATACTATACTGTATAACTATACTATGCTGTATTACTATACTGTATTACTGTACTATATTACTATACTGTATTACTATACTGTATTACTATACCATACTGTATTACTATACCATACTGTGTTACTAAGTTACCATACTGTATAACTATGCTATATATTATTACTATACTGTAGAACTATACTATATTGTATTACTATACTGTATTACTATACTATATTGTATTACTATACTGTACAACTATACTATATTGTATTACTATACTGTATTACTATACTATACTGTATTACTATACTGTATTACTGTACTATATTACTATACTGTATTACTATACCATACGGTGTTACTAAGTTACTATACTGTATCACTATACTATATTGTATTACTATACTATACTGTATAACTATACTATGTTGTGTTACTATATTGTATTACTCTACTATACTGTATAACTATACTATGTTGTATTACTCTACTCTGCTGTATTACCCTACTATGCTGTATTACTATACTATATTGTATTGATATACTGTATTACTATACTGTGTTACTATACTGTGTTACTATGCAGTATTACTATACTATGGTCTATTACTATGCCATATTGTATTACTATACTATATACTGTATTACTATACTATGCTGTATTGCTATACTATACTGTATTACTGTACTATACTATATTACTATACTGTACTGTATTACTATACTATATTGTATTAATATACTATATTCTGTATTACTATACTATACCTGTATTGGCATACTATACTGTATTACTAAACTATACTATATTACTATACTATATTGCTATACTATATGACTATACTATATGACTATACTATACTGTATTAGAATACTATACTGCATTACTAAACTATACTATATGACTATACTATATTGCTATACTATATGACTATACTATACTGTATTAGAATACTATACTGTATTACTAAACTATACTATATGACTATACTATATGACTATACTATATGACTATACTATATGACTATACTATATTGCTATACTATATGACTATACTATATGACTATACTATATGACTATACTATATGACTATACTATACTGTATTAGAATACTATACTGTATTACTAAACTATACTATATGACTATACTATATTGCTATACTATATG
Source organism: Oncorhynchus kisutch (assembly GCF_002021735.2). Lineage (NCBI taxonomy): Eukaryota > Metazoa > Chordata > Actinopteri > Salmoniformes > Salmonidae > Oncorhynchus > Oncorhynchus kisutch. Next base: position 78,249,912 of record NC_034175.2, on the reverse strand, counting down.
ACTATACTATATGACTATACTCTATGACTATACTATATGACTATACTATATGACTATACTATATGACTATACTATATTGCTATACTATATGACTATACTATATGACTATACTATACTGTATTAGAATACTATACTGTATTACTAAACTATACTATATTACTATACTATATTGCTATACTATATGACTATACTATATGACTATACTATATGACTATACTATATGACTATGCTATACTGTATTAGAATACTATACTGTATTACTAAACTATACTATATTACTATACTATATTACTATACTTTAGTGCTATACTATACGACTATACTATACTATATGACTATACTATACTGTATTACTATACTATACTATACTATATTACTATACTATATTGCTATACTATATGACTATACTATATGACTATACTATATGACTATACTATACTGTATTAGAATACTATACTGTATTACTAAACTATACTATATTACTATACTATATTGCTATACTATATGACTATACTATATGACTATACTATATGACTATACTATATGACTATACTATACTGTATTAGAATACTACACTGTATTACTAAACTATACTATATTACTATACTATATTACTATACTATAGTGCTATACTATATGACTATGCTATATGACTATACTATATGACTATACTATACTGTATTACTATACTATACTATATTACTATACTATATTACTATACTATATTGCTATACTATATGACTATACTATATGACTATACTATATGACTATACTATATGGCTATACTGTATTACTATACTATACTATATTGCTATACTATATGACTATACTATATGACTATACTATATGACTATACTATATGACTGTACTATATGACTATACTATACTGTATTACTATACTATACTATATTACTATACTATATTGCTATACTATATGACTATACTATATGACTATACTATATGACTATACTATATGACTATACTATACTGTATTAGAATACTATACTGTATTACTAAACTATACTATATTACTATACTATATTGCTATACTATATGACTATACTATATGACTATACTATATGACTATACTATATGACTATACTATACTGTATTAGAATACTACACTGTATTACTAAACTATACTATATTACTATACTATATTACTATACTATAGTGCTATACTATATGACTATGCTATATGACTATACTATATGACTATACTATACTGTATTACTATACTATACTATATTACTATACTATATTGCTATACTATATTACTATACTATATTGCTATACTATATGACTATACTATATGACTATACTATATGACTATACTATATGGCTATACTGTATTACTATACTATACTATATTACTATACTATATTGCTATACTATATGACTATACTACATGACTATACTATATGACTATACAATATGACTATACTATATGACTATACTATATGACTATACAATATGACTATACTATATGACTATACTATATGACTATACTATATGACTATACTATATGACTATACTATATGACTATACTATACTGTATGAGCTACAGTATGTTGTATGACTCTAAATCCACCACTGCGGAGCGCGGCCAAAGAGCTCTATTTTCATGTCATCCAACAAATGTAAACGCCTGGTGTTTTGCTAAACACGCAACGGCACTTGGATTTGAACCGGTGCTACGGTCAGACGACATGAAAAATACAGCTCTTTGGCCACGCCCACACCAGCTTGATGTTCTGCGGTTATTGTTGCTTCCATTGGTCCAGGGGACCTTTTGTTAAGGTCAATGGATTAGGAACTTCACCCTGTACCAAGACAATTTAGCAAAAACTAAAATGGTTGCCTCTTTTTTTCTCCTCATCTTTATCAAAGGTGCCAATAAATTCAACTTGAAATTGTGTCCCAAATGGCACCCTATTCCCTAAATAGTGCACTACTATAGACCAGAGCCCTGTTCCCTATATAGTGCACTACTTTAGACCAGAGCCCTATTCCCTATATAGTGCACTACTTTAGACCAGAGCCCTATTCCCTATATAGTACACTACTATAGACCAGAGCCCTATTCCCTATATAGTGCACTACTTTAGACCAGAGCCCTATTCCCTATATAGTACACTACTATAGACCAGAGCCCTATTCCCTATATAGTGCACCACAATAGACCAGAGCCCTATTCCCTATATAGTGCACTACTATAGACCAGAGCCCTATTCCCTATATAGTACACTACTATAGACCAGAGCCCTATTCCCTATATAGTGCACCACAATAGACCAGAGCCCTATTCCCTATATAGTGGCACTACTATAGACCAGAGCCCTATTCCCTATATAGTGCACTACTATAGACCAGAGCCCTATTCCCTACATAGTGGCACTACTTTAGACCGGAGCCCTATTCCCTACATAGTGCACCACAATAGACCAGAGCCCTGTTCCCTATATAGTGGTACTACTATAGACCAGAGCCCTATTCCCTATATAGTGGTACTACTATAGACCAGAGCCCTATTCCCTATATAGTGGTACTACTATAGACCAGAGCCCTATTCCCTATATAGTGGTACTACTATAGACCAGGGCCCTATTCCCTATATAGTGCACTACTATAGACCAGAGCCCTATTCCCTACATAGTGCACTACTATAGACCAGAGCCCTATTCCCTATATAGTGGTACTACTATAGACCAGAGCCCTATTCCCTATATAGTGGTACTACTATAGACCAGAGCCCTATTCCCTATATAGTGGTACTACTATAGACCAGGGCCCTATTCCCTATATAGTGCACTACTATAGACCGGAGCCCTATTCCCTATATAGTGCACTACTATAGACCAGGGCCCTATTCCCTATATAGTGGTACTACTATAGACCAGAGCCCTATTCCCTATATAGTGGTACTACTATAGACCAGGGCCCTATTCCCTATATAGTGCACTACTATAGACCGGAGCCCTATTCCCTATATAGTGCACTACTATAGACCAGGGCCCTATTCCCTATATAGTGGTACTACTATAGACCAGAGCCCTATTCCCTATATAGTGGTACTACTATAGACCAGAGCCCTATTCCCTATATAGTGGTACTACTATAGACCAGAGCCCTATTCCCTATATAGTGGTACTACTATAGACCAGGGCCCTATTCCCTATATAGTGGTACTACTATAGACCAGGGCCCTATTCCCTATATAGTGCACTACTATAGACCAGAGCCCTATTCCCTATATAGTGGTACTACTATAGACCAGGGCCCTATTCCCTATATAGTGGTACTACTATAGACCAGGGCCCTATTCCCTATATAGTGGTACTACTATAGACCAGGGCCCTATTCCCTATATAGTGGTACTACTATAGACCAGGGCCCTATTCCCTATATAGTGGTACTACTATAGACCAGGGCCCTATTCCCTATATAGTGCACTACTATAGACCAGAGCCCTATTCCCTATATAGTACACTACTATAGACCAGAGCCCTATTCCCTATATAGTGGTACTACTATAGACCAGGGCCCTATTCCCTATATAGTGGTACTACTATAGACCAGGGCCCTATTCCCTATATAGTGGTACTACTATAGACCAGGGCCCTATTCCCTATATAGTGGTACTACTATAGACCAGGGCCCTATTCCCTATATAGTGGTACTACTATAGACCAGAGCCCTATTCCCTATATAGTGGTACTACTATAGACCAGGGCCCTATTCCCTATATAGTGGCACTACTATAGACCAGAGCCCTATTCCCTATATAGTGCACTACTATAGACCAGGGCCCTATTCCCTATATAGTGGTACTACTATAGACCAGGGCCCTATTCCCTATATAGTGGTACTACTATAGACCAGAGCCCTATTCCCTATATAGTGGTACTACTATAGACCAGAACCCTATTCCCTATATAGTGGTACTACTATAGACCAGGGCCCTATTCCCTATATAGTGGCACTACTATAGACCAGAGCCCTATTCCCTATATAGTGGTACTACTATAGACCAGGGCCCTATTCCCTATATAGTGGTACTACTATAGACCAGAGCCCTATTCCCTATATAGTGGTACTACTATAGACCAGAACCCTATTCCCTATATAGTGGTACTACTATAGACCAGGGCCCTATTCCCTATATAGTGGTACTACTATAGACCAGGGCCCTATTCCCTATATAGTGGTACTACTATAGACCAGGGCCCTATTCCCTATATAGTGGTACTACTATAGACCAGGGCCCTATTCCCTATATAGTGGTACTACTATAGACCAGGGCCCTATTCCCTATATAGTGGTACTACTATAGACCAGGGCCCTATTCCCTATATAGTGGTACTACTATAGACCAGGGCCCTATTCCCTATATAGTGGTACTACTATAGACCAGAGCCCTATTCCCTATATAGTGGTACTACTATAGACCAGGGCCCTATTCCCTATATAGTGGTACTACTATAGACCAGGGCCCTATTCCCTATATAGTGGTACTACTATAGACCAGGGCCCTATTCCCTATATAGTGGTACTACTATAGACCAGGGCCCTATTCCCTATATAGTGGTACTACTATAGACCAGAGCCCTATTCCCTATATAGTGGTACTACTATAGACCAGAGCCCTATTCCCTATATAGTGGTACTACTACAGAGCAGAGCCCTATTCCCTATATAGTGGTACTACTATAGACCAGAGCCCTATTCCCTATATAGTGGTACTACTATAGACCAGAGCCATATTCCCTATTTATTCTATCTAATTATTTGCTCAACAGTAGTATACTATAAAGGGAACAGCGTGTATTTTGGGAGGAGGAGTGTCTGTGGTGAGGTCTATGGGGTAGCTTGTCTCCTGGATGGGGTGTTGTGAGGAGGTGTCTGTGGTGAGGTTTATGGGATAGCTTGTCTCCTGGCTGGGGTGTTGTGAGGAGGTGTCTGTGGTGAGGTTTATGGAGTAGCTTGTCTCCTGGCTGGGGTGTTGTGAGGAGGTGTCTGTGGTGAGGTTTATGGGGTAGCTTGTCTCCTGGCTGGGGTGTTGTGAGGAGGTGTCTGTGGTGAGGTTTATGGGGTAGCTTGTCTCCTGGCTGGGGTGTTGTGAGGAGGTGTCTGTGGTAAGGTTTATGGGGTAGCATGTCTCCTGGCTGGGGTGTTGTGAGGAGGTGTCTGTGGTGAGGTTTATGGGGTAGCTTGTCTCCTGGCTGGGGTGTTGTGAGGAGGACTGTCTGCGTTGGTTGCCGAGGAGATTGATTAGGACAAAGAGTGAGGCACAACATGACTTTCATCCTGTAAATCCACTGACCAGAACAATCTCTCATGGTGGTTTTATATGTACGGACAGTAACAATATAACGGCCTCCATATCAGATGCGTTACCATTCCATGTGTACCACTACTACATCATAACATTTGACTTAACTTCCTACAGTCCCTGGTTCAAATCCAGGCTGTATCACATGGGGTGGCTCACATAGGGTGGCTCACAATTGTCCCAGTGTTGTCCGGGGTAGGCCGTCATTGTAAATAAGAATGAGCTGTTAACTGACTTGCCTAGTTAAATAAAGATTATATTTTTTAATACTCAAGTGTAATCATAACGTTTCACTTGACATAAATACAGGAAAAGTCTCATACCAACATCCTCCACTAAAATGTACCTTGTGGATGGAGTTGGTGAGGTTCAATACAACTAGTGAGGGAAAGACAAGGTTTACTAGAGTAACTAACCACTGTCACATGTTGCCTTCAGTCCAGTAGGAGATGAAACTCTACTGATGTGGCATTACTGACCTCTAGTGGAATTCCTACGACACTACATCTCGCCAGCAGATACAGGCACTGGGACAATCTCAATTGCATTCTCCACACATCCTCTTCTCTCTCTCTCTCTCTCTCTCTCTCTCTCTCTCTCTCTCTCTCTCTCTCTCTCTCTCACCTCCTTCTCAAAACCCATTGGAGGAAGAAGGTCAGAGAGGCGGGACCTCTGACCTTCTCTTCCAATAGGTTTTTGAGAAGGAGGTGAGGCGCGCGGACGTGAGGAATCAAGGAAATGCAGTTGAGATTTCAGGGCTTGATCCTCGATGAGGTCATACAAAATTGCAGTATAGGCATCAACAATATTGGTACGGCATACTTGATTAATATGAGGGAGATAAATAAGTCATAATGTATGTATGACGTGTGTGCATGTAATCAGCAAATACATGGTTGATGCTTGGTCAAACCTCAAAATGTCAGTATACTGCTGCAGTAGGATAATATACTAGGAACTAAATTAGCATGTAGGCAGCTGGATTAATCACTGGTCGATTTAAAGCTAGAATCTATAAGTCAATGGCTAACATCATCTGGTGGAAACAATTTATCAAGTCATGGGGTTTACAATATATGGTTTCTTCCTTTCCAGGGAGCTTTTCCTCAGAGCCTGGTTCCTCTCTAGGTTTCTTCCTTTCTAGGGAGTGTTCCTCATAGCCTGGTTCCTCTCTAGGTTTCTTCCTTTCTAGGGAGTGTTCCTCATAGCCTGGTTCCTCTCTAGGTTTCTTCCTTTCCAGGGAGTTGTTCCTCATAGCCTGGTTCCTCTCTAGGTTTTGTCCTTTCTAGAGAGTTTTCCTTATAGCCTGGTCATCCCTACTGCCTCTGATCTGGAGGACTCACTAAACAGAGAACATCCCTGGTCATCCCTAGTGCCTCTGATCTGGAGGACTCACTAAACAGAAAACATCCCTGGTCATCCCTACTGCCTCTGATCTGGAGGACTCACTAAACAGAGAACATCCCTGGTCATCCCTACTGTCTCTGATCTGGAGGACTCACTCAACAGAGAACATCCCTGGTCATCCCTACTGCCTCTGATTTGGAGGACTCACTAAACAGAGAACATCCCTGGTCATCTCTACTGCCTCTGATCTGGAGGACTCACTAAACAGAGAACATCCCTGGTCATCCCTACTGCCTCTGATCTGGAGGACTCACTAAACAGAGAACATCCCTGGTCATCCCTACTGCCTCTGATCTGGAGGACTCACTAAACAGAGAACATCGCTGGTCATCTCTACTGCCTCTGATCTGGTCGACTCACTAAACAGAGGTCATCTCTACTGCCTCTGATCTGGATGACTCACTAAACAGAGAACATCCCTGGTCATCCCTACTATCTCTGATCTGGAGGACTCACTAAACAGAGAACATCCCTGGTCATCTCTACTGCCTCTGATCTGGAGGACTCACTAAACAGAGAACATCCCTGGTCATCCCTACTGCCTCTGATCTGGAGGACTCACTAAACAGAGAACATCCCTGGTCATCTCTACTGCCTCTGATCTGGAGGACTCACTAAACAGAGCACATCCCTGGTCATCCCTACTGCCTCTGATCTGGAGGACTCACTAAACAGAGAACATCCCTGGTCATCCCTACTGCCTCTTATCTGGAGGACTCACTAAACAGTGAACATCCCTGGTCGTCCCTACTGTCTCTGATATGGAGGACTCACTAAACAGAGAACATCCCTGGTCATCCCTACTGCCTCTGATCTGGAGGACTCACTAAACAGAGAACATCCCTGGTCATCCCTACTGCCTCTGATCTGGAGGACTCACTAAACAGAGAACATCCCTGGTCATCCCTACTGCCTCTGATCTGGTGGACTCACTAAACAGAGAACATCCCTGGTCATCCCTACTGCCTCTGATCTGGAGGAGTCACTAAACAGACAACATCCCTGGTCATCCCTACTGCCTCTGATCTGGTGGACTCACTAAACAGAGGTCATCCCTACTGCCTCTGATCTGGTGGACTCACTAAACAGAGAACATCCCTGGTCATCCCTACTACCTTTGATCTGGTGGACTCACTAAACAGAGAACATCCCTGGTCATCCCTACTGCCTCTGATCTGGAGGACTCACTCAACAGAGAACATCCCTGGTCATCCCTACTGACTCTGATCTGGAGGACTCACTAAACAGAGAACATCCCTGGTCATCCCTACTGCCTCTGATCTGGTGGACTCACTAAACAGACAACATAGCTGGTCATCCCTACTGCCTCTGATCTGGAGGACTCACTAAACAGAGAACATCCCTGGTCATCCCTACTGCCTCTGATCTGGAGGACTCGTTAAACAGAGAACATCCCTGGTCATCCCTACTGCCTTTGATCTGGTGGACTCACTAAACAGAGAACATCCCTGGTCATCCCTACTGCCTCTGATCTGTAGGACTCACTAAACAGAGGACATCCCTGGTCATCCCTTCTGCCTCTGATCTGGAGGACTCACAAAACAGAGAACATCCCTGGTCATCCCTACTGCTTCTGATCTGGAGGACTCACTAAACAGAGAACATCCCTGGTCATCCCTACTGCCTCTGATCTGGAGGACTCACTAAACAGAGAACATCCCTGGTCATCCCTAGTGCCTCTGATCTGGAGGACTCACTAAACAGAAAACATCCCTGGTCATCCCTACTGCCTCTGATCTGGAGGACTCACTAAACAGAGAACATCCCTGGTCATCCCTACTGTCTCTGATCTGGAGGACTCACTAAACAGAGAACATCCCTGGTCATCCCTACTGCCTCTGATTTGGAGGACTCACTAAACAGAGAACATCCCTGGTCATCCCTACTGTCTCTGATCTGGAGGACTCACTAAACAGAGAACATCCCTGGTCATCCCTACTGCCTCTGATTTGGAGGACTCACTAAACAGAGAACATCCCTGGTCATCTCTACTGCCTCTGATCTGGAGGACTCACTAAACAGAGAACATCCCTGGTCATCCCTACTGCCTCTGATCTGGTGGACTCACTAAACAGACAACATAGCTGGTCATCCCTACTGCCTCTGATCTGGAGGACTCACTAAACAGAGAACATCCCTGGTCATCCCTACTGCCTCTGATCTGGAGGACTCGTTAAACAGAGAACATCCCTCGTCATCCCTACTGCCTTTGATCTGGTGGACTCACTAAACAGAGAACATCCCTGGTCATCCCTACTGCCTCTGATCTGGAGGACTCACTAAACCAGGGATGTTCACTGTTTAGTGAGTCCTCCAGATAAGAGGCAGTAGGGATGACCAGGGATGTTCTCTGTTTAGTGAGTCCTCCAGATCAGAGGCAGTAGGGATGACCAGGGATGTGCTCTGTTTAGTGAGTCCTCCAGATCAGAGGCAGTAGAGATGACCAGGGATGTTCTCTGTTTAGTGAGTCCTCCAGATCAGAGGCAGTAGGGATGACCAGGGATGTTCTCTGTTTAGTGAGTCCTCCAGATCAGAGGCAGTAGAGATGACCAGGGATGTTCTCTGTTTAGTGAGTCCTCCAGATCAGAGACAGTAGGGATGACCAGGGATGTTCTCTGTTTAGTGAGTCATCCAGATCAGAGGCAGTAGAGATGACCTCTGTTTAGTGAGTCGACCAGATCAGAGGCAGTAGAGATGACCAGGGATGTTCTCTGTTTAGTGAGTCCTCCAGATCAGAGGCAGTAGGGATGACCAGGGATGTTCTCTGTTTAGTGAGTCCTCCAGATCAGAGGCAGTAGGGATGACCAGGGATGTTCTCTGTTTAGTGAGTCCTCCAGATCAGAGGCAGTAGAGATGACCAGGGATGTTCTCTGTTTAGTGAGTCCTCCAAATCAGAGGCAGTAGGGATGACCAGGGATGTTCTCTGTTTAGTGAGTCCTCCAGATCAGAGACAGTAGGGATGACCAGGGATGTTCTCTGTTTAGTGAGTCCTCCAGATCAGAGGCAGTAGGGATGACCAGGGATGTTTTCTGTTTAGTGAGTCCTCCAGATCAGAGGCACTAGGGATGACCAGGGATGTTCTCTGTTTAGTGAGTCCTCCAGATCAGAGGCAGTAGGGATGACCAGGGATGTTCTCTGTTTAGTGAGTCCTCCAGATCAGAGGCAGTAGGGATGACCAGGGATGTTCTCTGTTTAGTGAGTCCTCCAGATCAGAAGCAGTAGGGATGACCAGGGATGTTCTCTGTTTTGTGAGTCCTCCAGATCAGAGGCAGAAGGGATGACCAGGGATGTCCTCTGTTTAGTGAGTCCTACAGATCAGAGGCAGTAGGGATGACCAGGGATGTTCTCTGTTTAGTGAGTCCACCAGATCAAAGGCAGTAGGGATGACCAGGGATGTTCTCTGTTTAACGAGTCCTCCAGATCAGAGGCAGTAGGGATGACCAGGGATGTTCTCTGTTTAGTGAGTCCTCCAGATCAGAGGCAGTAGGGATGACCAGCTATGTTGTCTGTTTAGTGAGTCCACCAGATCAGAGGCAGTAGAGATGACCAGGGATGTTCTCTGTTTAGTGAGTCCTCCAGATCAGAGTCAGTAGGGATGACCAGGGATGTTCTCTGTTTAGTGAGTCTTCCAGATCAGAGGCAGTAAGGATGACCAGGGATGTTCTCTGTTGAGTGAGTCCTCCAGATCAGAGTCAGTAGGGATGACCAGGGATGTTCTCTGTTTAGTGAGTCCACCAGATCAGAGGCAGTAGGGATGACCAGGGATGTTCTCTGTTTAGTGAGTCCTCCAGATCAGAGGAAGTAGGGATGACCAGGGATGTTCTCTGTTTAGTGAGTCCACCAGATCAGAGGCAGTAGGGATGACCAGGGATGTTCTCTGTTTAATGAGTCCTCCAGATCAGAGACAGTAGGGATGACCAGGGATGTTCTCTGTTTAGTGAGTCCTCCAGATCAGAGGCAGTAGGGATGACCAGGGATGTTCTCTGTTTAGTGAGTCCACCAGATCAGAGGCAGTAGGGATGACCAGGGATGTTCTCTGTTTAGTGAGTCCTCCAGATCAGAGTCAGTAGGGATGACCAGGGATGTTCTCTGTTTAGTGAGTCCTCCAGATCAGAGGCAGTAGGGATGACCAGGGATGTTCTCTGTTTAGTGAGTCTTCCAGATCAGAGGCAGTAAGGATGACCAGGGATGTTCTCTGTTTAGTGAGTCCTCCAGATCAGAGGCAGTAGGGATGACCAGGGATGTTCTCTGTTTAATGAGTCATCCAGATCAGAGGCAGTAGAGATGACCTCTGTTTAGTGAGTCGACCAGATCAGAGGCAGTAGAGATGACCAGGGATGTTCTCTGTTTAGTGAGTCCTCCAGATCAGAGGCAGTAGGGATGACCAGGGATGTTCTCTGTTTAGTGAGTCCTCCAGATCAGAGGCAGTAGGGATGACCAGGGATGTTCTCTGTTTAGTGAGTCCTCCAGATCAGAGGCAGTAGAGATGACCAGGGATGTTCTCTGTTTAGTGAGTCCTCCAAATCAGAGGCAGTAGGGATGACCAGGGATGTTCTCTGTTTAGTGAGTCCTCCAGATCAGAGACAGTAGGGATGACCAGGGATGTTCTCTGTTTAGTGAGTCCTCCAGATCAGAGGCAGTAGGGATGACCAGGGATGTTTTCTGTTTAGTGAGTCCTCCAGATCAGAGGCACTAGGGATGACCAGGGATGTTCTCTGTTTAGTGAGTCTTCCAGATCAGAGGCAGTAGGGATGACCAGGGATGTTCTCTGTTTAGTGAGTCCTCCAGATCAGAGGCAGTAGGGATGACCAGGGATGTTCTCTGTTTAGTGAGTCCTCCAGATCAGAGGCAGAAGGGATGACCAGGGATGTCCTCTGTTTAGTGAGTCCTACAGATCAGAGGCAGTAGGGATGACCAGGGATGTTCTCTGTTTAGTGAGTCCTCCAGATCAGAGTCAGTAGGGATGACCAGGGATGTTCTCTGTTTAATGAGTCCTCCAGATCAGAGGTAGTAGGGATGACCAGGGATGTTCTCTGTTTAGTGAGTCCACCAGATCAGAGGCAGTAGGGATGACCAGGGATGTTCTCTGTTTAGTGAGTCCTCCAGATCAGAGTGAGTCCTCCAGATCAGAGGCAGTAGGATGACCAGGGATGTTCTCTGTTTAGTGAGTCCTCCAGATCAGAGGCAGTAGGGATGACCAGGGATGTTCTCTGTTTAGTGAGTCCTCCAGATCAGAGGCAGTAGGGATGACCAGGGATGTTCTCTGTTTAGTGAGTCCTCCAGATCAGAGGCAGTAGGGATGACCAGGGATGTTCTCTGTTTAGTGAGTCCTCCAGATCAGAGGCAGTAGGGATGACCAGGGATGTTCTCTGTTTAGTGAGTCCTCCAGATCAGAGGCAGTAGGGATGACCAGGGATGTTCTCTGTTTAGTGAGTCCTCCAGATCAGAGGCAGTAGGGATGACCAGGGATGTTCTCTGTTTAGTGAGTCCTCCAGATCAGAGGCAGTAGGGATGACCAGGGATGTTCTCTGTTTAGTGAGTCCTCCAGATCAGAGGCAGTAGGGATGACCAGGGATGTTCTCTGTTTAGTGAGTCCTCCAGATCAGAGGCAGTAGGGATGACCAGGGATGTTCTCTGTTTAGTGAGTCCTCCAGATCAGAGGCAGTAGGGATGACCAGGGATGTTCTCTGTTTAGTGAGTCCTCCAGATCAGAGGCAGTAGGGATGACCAGGGATGTTCTCTGTTTAGTGAGTCCTACCAGATCAGAGGCAGTAGGGATGACCAGGGATGTTCTCTGTTTAGTGAGTCCTCCAGATCAGAGGCAGTAGGGATGACCAGGGATGTTCTCTGTTTAGTGAGTCCTCCAGATCAGAGGCAGTAGGGATGACCAGGGATGTTCTCTGTTTAGTGAGTCCTCCAGATCAGAGGCAGTAGGGATGACCAGGGATGTTCTCTGTTTAGTGAGTCCTACAGATCAGAGGCAGTAGGGATGACCAGGGATGTTCTCTGTTTAGTGAGTCCTCCAGATCAGAGCAGTAGGGATGACCAGGGATGTTCTCTGTTTAGTGAGTCCTCCAGATCAGAGGCAGTAGGGATGACCAGGGATGTTCTCTGTTTAGTGAGTCCTCCAGATCAGAGGCAGTAGGGATGACCAGGGATGTTCTCTGTTTAGTGAGTCCACCAGATCAGAGGCAGTAGGGATGACCAGGGATGTTCTCTGTTTAGTGAGTCCTCCAGATCAGAGGCAGTAGGGATGACCAGGGATGTTCTCTGTTTAGTGAGTCCTCCAGATCAGAGGCAGTAGGGATGACCAGGGATGTTCTCTGTTTAGTGAGTCCTCCAGATCAGAGGCAGTAGGGATGACCAGGGATGTTCTCTGTTTAGTGAGTCCTCCAGATCAGAGGCAGTAGGGATGACCAGGGATGTTCTCTGTTTAGTGAGTCCTCCAGATCAGAGGCAGTAGGGATGACCAGGGATGTTCTCTGTTTAGTGAGTCCTCCAGATCAGAGGCAGTAGGGATGACCAGGGATGTTCTCTGTTTAGTGAGTCCTCCAGATCAGAGGCAGTAGGGATGACCAGGGATGTTCTCTGTTTAGTGAGTCCTCCAGATCAGAGGCAGTAGGGATGACCAGGGATGTTCTCTGTTTAGTGAGTCCTCCAGATCAGAGGCAGTAGGGATGACCAGGGATGTTCTCTGTTTAGTGAGTCCTCCAGATCAGAGGCAGTAGGGATGACCAGGGATGTTCTCTGTTTAGTGAGTCCTCCAGATCAGAGGCAGTAGGGATGACCAGGGATGTTCTCTGTTTAGTGAGTCCTCCAGATCAGAGTCAGTAGGGATGACCAGGGATGTTCTCTGTTTAGTGAGTCCTCCAGATCAGAGGCAGTAGGGATGACCAGGGATGTTCTCTGTTTAGTGAGTCCTCCAGATCAGAGGCAGTAGGGATGACCAGGGATGTTCTCTGTTTAGTGAGTCCTCCAGATCAGAGGCAGTAGGGATGACCAGGGATGTTCTCTGTTTAGTGAGTCCTCCAGATCAGAGGCAGTAGGGATGACCAGGGATGTTCTCTGTTTAGTGAGTCCTCCAGATCAGAGGCAGTAGGGATGACCAGGGATGTTCTCTGTTTAGTGAGTCCTCCAGATCAGAGGCAGTAGGGATGACCAGGGATGTTCTCTGTTTAGTGAGTCCTCCAGATCAGAGGCAGTAGGGATGACCAGGGATGTTCTCTGTTTAGTGAGTCCTCCAGATCAGAGGCAGTAGGGATGACCAGGGATGTTCTCTGTTTAGTGAGTCCTCCAGATCAGAGGCAGTAGGGATGACCAGGGATGTTCTCTGTTTAGTGAGTCCATCCAGATCAGAGGCAGTAGGGATGACCAGGGATGTTCTCTGTTTAGTGAGTCCTCCAGATCAGAGGCAGTAGGGATGACCAGGGATGTTCTCTGTTTAGTGAGTCCATCCAGATCAGAGGCAGTAGGGATGACCAGGGATGTTCTCTGTTTAGTGAGTCCTCCAGATCAGAGGCAGTAGGGATGACCAGGGATGTTCTCTGTTTAGTGAGTCCTCCAGATCAGAGGCAGTAGGGATGACCAGGGATGTTCTCTGTTTAGTGAGTCCTCCAGATCAGAGGCAGTAGGGATGACCAGGGATGTTCTCTGTTTAGTGAGTCCTCCAGATCAGAGGCAGTAGGGATGACCAGGGATGTTCTCTGTTTAGTGAGTCCACCAGATCAGAGGCAGTAGGGATGACCAGGGATGTTCTCTGTTTAGTGAGTCCTCCAGATCAGAGGCAGTAGGGATGACCAGGGATGTTCTCTGTTTAGTGAGTCCTCCAGATCAGAGGCAGTAGGGATGACCAGGGATGTTCTCTGTTTAGTGAGTCCTCCAGATCAGAGGCAGTAGGGATGACCAGGGATGTTCTCTGTTTAGTGAGTCCTCCAGATCAGAGGCAGTAGGGATGACCAGGGATGTTCTCTGTTTAGTGAGTCCTCCAGATCAGAGGCAGTAGGGATGACCAGGGATGTTCTCTGTTTAGTGAGTCCTCCAGATCAGAGGCAGTAGGGATGACCAGGGATGTTCTCTGTTTAGTGAGTCCTCCAGATCAGAGGCAGTAGGGATGACCAGGGATGTTCTCTGTTTAGTGAGTCCTCCAGATCAGAGGCAGTAGGGATGACCAGGGATGTTCTCTGTTTAGTGAGTCCTCCAGATCAGAGGCAGTAGGGATGACCAGGGATGTTCTCTGTTTAGTGAGTCCTCCAGATCAGAGGCAGTAGGGATGACCAGGGATGTTCTCTGTTTAGTGAGTCCTCCAGATCAGAGGCAGTAGGGATGACCAGGGATGTTCTCTGTTTAGTGAGTCCTCCAGATCAGAGGCAGTAGGGATGACCAGGGATGTTCTCTGTTTAGTGAGTCCTCCAGATCAGAGGCAGTAGGGATGACCAGGGATGTTCTCTGTTTAGTGAGTCCTCCAGATCAGAGGCAGTAGGGATGACCAGGGATGTTCTCTGTTTAGTGAGTCCTCCAGATCAGAGGCAGTAGGGATGACCAGGGATGTTCTCTGTTTAGTGAGTCCTCCAGATCAGAGGCAGTAGGGATGACCAGGGATGTTCTCTGTTTAGTGAGTCCTCCAGATCAGAGGCAGTAGGGATGACCAGGGATGTTCTCTGTTTAGTGAGTCCTCCAGATCAGAGGCAGTAGGGATGACCAGGGATGTTCTCTGTTTAGTGAGTCCTCCAGATCAGAGGCAGTAGGGATGACCAGGGATGTTCTCTGTTTAGTGAGTCCTCCAGATCAGAGGCAGTAGGGATGACCAGGGATGTTCTCTGTTTAGTGAGTCCTCCAGATCAGAGGCAGTAGGGATGACCAGGGATGTTCTCTGTTTAGTGAGTCCTCCAGATCAGAGGCAGTAGGGATGACCAGGGATGTTCTCTGTTTAGTGAGTCCTCCAGATCAGAGGCAGTAGGGATGACCAGGGATGTTCTCTGTTTAGTGAGTCCTCCAGATCAGAGGTCAGTAGGGATGACCAGGGATGTTCTCTGTTTAGTGAGTCCTCCAGATCAGAGGCAGTAGGGATGACCAGGGATGTTCTCTGTTTAGTGAGTCCTCCAGATCAGAGGCAGTAGGGATGACCAGGGATGTTCTCTGTTTAGTGAGTCCTCCGATCAGAGGCAGTAGGGATGACCAGGATGTTCTCTGTTTAGTGAGTCCTCCAGATCAGAGGCAGTAGGGATGACCAGGGATGTTCTCTGTTTTAGTGAGTCCTCAAGATCAGAGGCAGTAGGGATGACCAGGGATGTTCTCTGTTTAGTGAGTCCTCCAGATCAGAGGCAAGTAGGGATGACCAGGGATGTTTCTCTGTTTAGTGAGTCCTCCAGATCAGAGGCAGTAGGGATGACCAGGGATGTTCTCTGTTTAGTGAGTCCTCCAGATCAGAGTCAGTAGGGATGACCAGGGATGTTCTCGTTTAGTGAGTCCTCCAGATCAGAGGCAGTAGGGATGACCAGGGATGTTCTCTGTTTAGTGAGTCCTCCAGATCAGAGGCAGTAGAGGATGACCAGGGATGTTCTCTGTTTAGTGAGTCCACCAGATCAGAGGCAGTAGGGATGACCAGGGATGTTCTCTGTTTAGTGAGTCCTCCAGATCAGAGGCAGTAGGGATGACCAGGGATGTTCTCTGTTTAGTGAGTCCTCCAGATCAGAGGCAGTAGGGATGACCAGGGATGTTCTGTTTAGTGAGTCTCCAGATCAGAGGCAGTAGGGATGACCAGGGATGTTCTCTGTTTAGTGAGTCCTCCAGATCAGAGGCAGTAGGGATGACCAGGGATGTTCTCTGTTTAGTGAGTCCACCAGATCAGAGGCAGTAGGGATGACAGGGATGTTCTCTGTTTAGTGAGTCCTCCAGATCAGAGGCAGTAGGGATGACCAGGGATGTTCTCTGTTTAGTGAGTCATCCAGATCAGAGGCAGTAGGGATGACCAGGGATGTTCTCTGTTTAGTGAGTCCTCCAGATCAGAGGCAGTAGGGATGACCAGGGATGTTCTCTGTTTAGTGAGTCCTCCAGATCAGAGGCAGTAGGGATGACCAGGGATGTTCTCTGTTTAGTGAGTCCTCCAGATCAGAGGCAGTAGGGATGACCAGGGATGTTCTCTGTTTAGTGAGTCCTCCAGATCAGAGGCAGTAGGGATGACCAGGGATGTTCTCTGTTTAGTGAGTCCTCCAGATCAGAGGCAGTAGGGATGACCAGGGATGTTCTCTGTTTAGTGAGTCCTCCAGATCAGAGGCAGTAGGGATGACCAGGGATGTTCTCTGTTTAGTGAGTCCTCCAGATCAGAGGCAGTAGGGATGACCAGGGATGTTCTCTGTTTAGTGAGTCCTCCAGATCAGAGGCAGTAGGGATGACCAGGGATGTTCTCTGTTTAGTGAGTCCTCCAGATCAGAGGCAGTAGGGATGACCAGGGATGTTCTCTGTTTAGTGAGTCCTCCAGATCAGAGGCAGTAGGGATGACCAGGGATGTTCTCTGTTTAGTGAGTCCTCCAGATCAGAGGCAGTAGGGATGACCAGGGATGTTCTCTGTTTAGTGAGTCCTCCAGATCAGAGGCAGTAGGGATGACCAGGGATGTTCTCTGTTTAGTGAGTCCTCCAGATCAGAGGCAGTAGGGATGACCAGGGATGTTCTCTGTTTAGTGAGTCCTCCAGATCAGAGGCAGTAGGGATGACCAGGGATGTTCTCTGTTTAGTGAGTCCTCCAGATCAGAGGCAGTAGGGATGACCAGGGATGTTCTCTGTTTAGTGAGTCCTCCAGATCAGAGGCAGTAGGGATGACCAGGGATGTTCTCTGTTTAGTGAGTCCTCCAGATCAGAGGCAGTAGGGATGACCAGGGATGTTCTCTGTTTAGTGAGTCCTCCAGATCAGAGGCAGTAGGGATGACCAGGGATGTTCTCTGTTTAGTGAGTCCTCCAGATCAGAGGCAGTAGGGATGACCAGGGATGTTCTCTGTTTAGTGAGTCCTCCAGATCAGAGGCAGTAGGGATGACCAGGGATGTTCTCTGTTTAGTGAGTCCACCAGATCAGAGGCAGTAGGGATGACCAGGGATGTTCTCTGTTTAGTGAGTCCTCCAGATCAGAGGCAGTAGGGATGACCAGGGATGTTCTCTGTTTAGTGAGTCCTCCAGATCAGAGGCAGTAGGGATGACCAGGGATGTTCTCTGTTTAGTGAGTCCTCCAGATCAGAGGCAGTAGGGATGACCAGGGATGTTCTCTGTTTAGTGAGTCCTCCAGATCAGAGGCAGTAGGGATGACCAGGGATGTTCTCTGTTTAGTGAGTCCACCAGATCAGAGGCAGTAGGGATGACCAGGGATGTTCTCTGTTTAGTGAGTCCTCCAGATCAGAGGCAGTAGGGATGACCAGGGATGTTCTCTGTTTAGTGAGTCCTCCAGATCAGAGGCAGTAGGGATGACCAGGGATGTTCTCTGTTTAGTGAGTCCTCCAGATCAGAGGCAGTAGGGATGACCAGGGATGTTCTCTGTTTAGTGAGTCCTCCAGATCAGAGGCAGTAGGGATGACCAGGGATGTTCTCTGTTTAGTGAGTCCACCAGATCAGAGGCAGTAGGGATGACCAGGGATGTTCTCTGTTTAGTGAGTCCTCCAGATCAGAGGCAGTAGGGATGACCAGGGATGTTCTCTGTTTAGTGAGTCCACCAGATCAGAGGCAGTAGGGATGACCAGGGATGTTCTCTGTTTAGTGAGTCCTCCAGATCAGAGGCAGTAGGGATGACCAGGGATGTTCTCTGTTTAGTGAGTCCACCAGATCAGAGGCAGTAGGGATGACCAGGGATGTTCTCTGTTTAATGAGTCCTCCAGATCAGAGGCAGTAGGGATGACCAGGGATGTTCTCTGTTTAGTGAGTCCTCCAGATCAGAGGCAGTAGGGATGACCAGGGATGTTCTCTGTTTAGTGAGTCCACCAGATCAGAGGCAGTAGGGATGACCAGGGATGTTCTCTGTTTAGTGAGTCCTCCAGATCAGAGGCAGTAGGGATGACCAGGGATGTTCTCTGTTTAGTGAGTCCACCAGATCAGAGGCAGTAGGGATGACCAGGGATGTTCTCTGTTTAGTGAGTCCTCCAGATCAGAGGCAGTAGGGATGACCAGGGATGTTCTCTGTTTAGTGAGTCCTCCAGATCAGAGGCAGTAGGGATGACCAGGGATGTTCTCTGTTTAGTGAGTCCTCCAGATCAGAGGCAGTAGGGATGACCAGGGATGTTCTCTGTTTAGTGAGTCCTCCAGATCAGAGGCAGTAGGGATGACCAGGGATGTTCTCTGTTTAGTGAGTCCTCCAGATCAGAGGCAGTAGGGATGACCAGGGATGTTCTCTGTTTAGTGAGTCCTCCAGATCAGAGGCAGTAGGGATGACCAGGGATGTTCTCTGTTTAGTGAGTCCTCCAGATCAGAGGCAGTAGGGATGACCAGGGATGTTCTCTGTTTAGTGAGTCCTCCAGATCAGAGGCAGTAGGGATGACCAGGGATGTTCTCTGTTTAGTGAGTCCTCCAGATCAGAGGCAGTAGGGATGACCAGGGATGTTCTCTGTTTAGTGAGTCCTCCAGATCAGAGGCAGTAGGGATGACCAGGGATGTTCTCTGTTTTAGTGAGTCCTCCAGATCAGAGGCAGTAGGGATGACCAGGGATGTTCTCTGTTTAGTGAGTCCACCAGATCAGAGGCAGTAGGGATGACCAGGGATGTTCTCTGTTTAGTGAGTCCTCCAGATCAGAGGCAGTAGGGATGACCAGGGATGTTCTCTGTTTAGTGAGTCCTCCAGATCAGAGGCAGTAGGGATGACCAGGGATGTTCTCTGTTTAGTGAGTCCTCCAGATCAGAGGCAGTAGGGATGACCAGGATGTTCTCTGTTTAGTGAGTCCTCCAGATCAGAGGCAGTAGGGATGACCAGGGATGTTCTCTGTTTAGTGAGTCTCCAGATCAGAGGCAGTAGGGATGACCAGGGATGTTCTCTGTTTAGTGAGTCCCATCCAGATCAAGAGTAGGGATGACCAGGGATGTTCTCTGTTTAGTGAGTCCACAGATCAGAGGCAGTAGGGATGACCAGGGATGTTCTCTGTTTAGTGAGTCCTCCAGATCAGAGGCAGTAGGGATGACCAGGGATGTTCTCTGTTTAGTGAGTCCACCAGATCAGAGGCAGTAGGGATGACCAGGGATGTTCTCTGTTTAGTGAGTCCTCCAGATCAGAGGCAGTAGGGATGACCAGGGATGTTCTCTGTTTAGTGAGTCCTCCAGATCAGAGTCAGTAGGGATGACCAGGGATGTTCTCTGTTTAGTGAGTCTTCCAGATCAGAGGCAGTAAGGATGACCAGGGATGTTCTCTGTTTAGTGAGTCCTCCAGATCAGAGTCAGTAGGGATGACCAGGGATGTTCTCTGTTTAGTGAGTCCTCCAGATCAGAGTCAGTAGGGATGACCAGGGATGTTCTCTGTTTAGTGAGTCTTCCAGATCAGAGGCAGTAAGGATGACCAGGGATGTTCTCTGTTTAGTGAGTCCTCCAGATCAGAGTCAGTAGGGATGACCAGGGATGTTCTCTGTTTAGTGAGTCCTCCAGATCAGAGTCAGTAGGGATGACCAGGGATGTTCTCTGTTTAGTGAGTCCACCAGATCAGAGGCAGTAAGGATGACAGGGATGTTCTCTGTTTAGTGAGTCCTCCAGATCAGAGGCAGTAGGGATGACCAGGGATGTTCTCTGTTTAATGAGTCCACCAGATCAGAGGCAGTAGGCATGACCAGGGATGTTGTCTGTTTAGTGATTCTCTCGCAGACCAGAGGCAGTCCAGGGATGACCAGGGATGTTTCTGGTTTAGTGAGTCCACCACGATCAGAGGCAGCTAGGGATGACCCAGGGGATGTTCTCTGTTTAGGTGAGTCCTCCAGTATCAGCGGCAGTAGGATGACGCAGGGAGGTTGTCTGTTTAGTGAGTTCCCTCCAGATCAGAGGCAGTAGAGGTGCACCAGGGATGTTCTCTGTTTAGTGAGTCCTCCAGATCAGAGGCAGTAGGGATGACCAGGGATGTTCTCTGTTAGTTGAGTTCATCCAGATCAGAGGCAGTAGGGACACGCATGACCAGGGATGCTTAGTGAGTCGACCAGATCAGAGGCACGTAGAGGATACCAGGGATGTTCTCCCTCCCTTTAGTGAGTATCCTCCAGATCAAGACGGTCAGTTAGGGCAATGACCCAGGGGATGTTCCTCTGTTTAGTGGTCCTCCAGATCAGAGGCAGTAGGGATGACCAGGGATGTTCTCTGTTTAGTGAGCCTCCAGATCAAGGCAGTAGAGATGACCAGGGATGTTCTCTGTTTAGTGAGTCCTCCAAATCAGAGGCAAGTAGGGATGACCCGGGATGTTCTCTGTTTAGTGAGTCCTGCAGATCAGAGACAGTAGGGATGACCAGGGATGTTCTCGTGTTAGTGAGTCCTCCAGATCAGAGGCAGTAGGGATGACCAGGATGTTTCTGTTTAGTGAGTCCACCAGATCAGAGGCAGTAGGGATGACCAGGGATGTTCTCTGTTTAGTGAGTCCTCCAGATCAGAGGCAGTAGGGATGACCATGGGATGTTCTCTGTTTAGTGAGTCCTCCAATCAGATCAGGCAGTAGGATGACCAAGGGATGTTCTCTGTTTAGTGAGTCCACCAGATCAGAGGCAGTAGGGAGGACCAGGGATGTTCTCTGTGTAGTGAGCCCTCCAGATCAGAGGCCAGTAGGGGGACCAGGATTGTATTCTCTGTTTGTAGTGAGTCCTCCAGATCAGAGGCCAGTAGAAGATGACCAGGGATGTTGCTCCTGTTTAGATGAATCCTCCAGATCAGAGGCAGTAAATTATGACCAGGGATTTCTCTGTTTAGTGAGTCCTCCAGATCAAAGAGTCATAGCGGAGTGACCAGGAAATGTTCTCTGTTTAGGAGTCCTCCAGATCAAGGCAAGGGATGAACCACATGGGATGTTCTCTTTTTAGTGATTCCTACCTCCAGATTAAGGCATAGTGATGCCAGGGATGTTTCTCTGTTTAGTGAGTCCGCCAGATCAGACGGCAGTAAGGAGAGCATGACCAGGGATGTTCTCTGGTTTACGTGAGGCCTACCAAGATCAGTAGGACAGTAGGGATGACCAGGGATGTTCTCTGTTTAGTGAGTCCCCAGATCAGAGGCAGTAGGATGACCAGGGATGTTCCTCTCTGTTTAGGGAGTCCTCTCCAGATTCAAGGAGTCTGGTGACAGGGATTTCTCTGTTTAGTGAGTCCGCCAATCAGAGGGCATAGGGATGACCAGGGATGTCTCTCTGTTTAGAGTGAGTCTCTTCAGATCAGAGGCAGTAGGATGACCATGGATGTTCTCTGTTTAGTGAGTTCCTGCCAGAGTCCAGAAAGGCATGTAGGGAATGACCAGAGGGATGTTCTCTGTTTAGTAGAGTGAGTCCTTTCTGCCAGATCAAGAGCAGTAGGGGATGACCAGGAGGGAATGCTCTACTCTGTTTCATACGTGAGTCCTCCAGATCATGAGGCAAGTAGGGATGACCAGGGATTTCTCTCTGTGTTAAGTGAGTCCCTCCATATCAGAGGTCGTAGGGGATGAACCAGGATGTTCTTTGTTTTAGTGATTCCAAATCCCCGATTAGAGCAGTAGGGATGACAGGGGATGTTTTCTCTGTTTAAGTGAGTCCGCGCCAGATCAGAGGCAGTAGGGAATGACCAGGGAGTTCTCCTCTTTTAGTAGTGAGTAGCCAGATCAGAGGCAGTAGGGAGGACCAGGGATTTCTCTGTTTAGTGAGTCTTCCAGATCAGAGGCAGTAGGGATATCCAGGGATGTTCTCTGTTTAGTGAGTCCTCCAGATCAGAGGCCAGTAGGGATGACCAGGGATGGTCTCTGGTTAGTGAGTCCACCAGATCAGAGGAGTAGGGTATGCCAGGGATTGTTGTCTGTTTAGTGAGTCCTCCAGATCAGAGGCAGTAGGGAGATGACCAGGGATGTTCGTCTGTTTAGTGAGTCCACCAGTCAGAGCCAGTAGGGATGACCAGGGATGTTGTCTGTTAGTGAAGTCCTCCAGATCAGAGGGCAAGTAGGGATGACACAGGGAATGTTCTCTGTTTAGTGAGTCACCAGATCAGAGGGCAGTAGGATGACCGGGATGTTCTCTGTTTAGTGAGTCCTCCAGATGCAGAGGCAGTTGGGATGACCAGGGATGTCTCTGTTAGTGAGTCCTCCAGATCAGAGGCAGTAGAGATGACAGGATGTCTGTTTAGTGAGGTCCTCCAGATCAGGGAGCTAGAGGATGACAGGGATGTTCTCTGTTTATCGAGTCCTCCAGATCAGCAGGCAGTAGAGATGACTCTGTTTGTAGTGATTCACCAATCAGAGGCAGTAGAGATGACCAGGGATGTTCTCTGTTTAGTGAGTCCTCCAGATCAGAGGTAGTAGGATACCAGGATGTTCTCTGTTTAGTGAGTCCTCCAGATCAGAGGCAGTAGGGATGACCAGGGATGCTCTGTTTAGTGAGCCGCCAGATCAGAGGCAGTAGGATGACCAGGGATTTCTCTGTTTAGTGAGTCCTCCAATCAGAGGCAGTAGGGATGACCAGGGATGTTCTCTGTTTAGTGAGTCCTCCAGATCAGAGACAGTAGGGATGACCAGGATGTTCTCTGTTTAGTGAGTCCTCCAGATCAGAGGCAGTAGGGATGACCAGGATGTTTTCTGTTTAGTGAGTCCTCCAGATCAGAGGCACTAGGATGACCAGGATGTTCTCTGTTTAGTGAGTCTTCCAGATCAGAGGCAGTAGGGATGACCAGGCTGTTCTCTGTTTAGTGAGTCCTCCATCAGAGGCGTAGGGATGACCAGGATGTTCTCTGGTTAATGAGTCCACCCAGATCAGAGGCAGTAGGGATGACCAGGGATGTTCTCTGTTAGTGAGTCCTCCAGATCAGAGGCAGTAGGGATGACCAGGATGTTCTCTGTTTAGTGAGTCCACCAGATCAGAGCAGTAGGGATGACCAGGGATGTTCTCTGTTTATGAGTTCCTCCAGATCAGAGGCATAGGGATGACCAGGTGTTCTCTGTTTAGTGAGTCCTCCAGATCAGAGGCAGTAGAGATGACCAGGGATGTTCTCTGTTTAGTGAGTCCTCCAGATCAGAGACAGTAGGGATGACCAGGGATGTTCTCTGTTTAGTGAGTCCTCAGATCAGAGGCAGTAGGGATGACCTCTGTTTAGTGAGTCCTCCAGATCAGAGAGTAGGGATGACCAGGGATGTTCTCTGTTTAGTGAGTCCTCCAATCAGAGGGCAGTAGCGATGACCAGGGATGTTCTCTGTTTAGTGAGTCCTCCAGATCAGAGGTAGTAGGGATGACCAGGGATGTTCTCTGTTTAGTGAGTCCTCCAGATCAGAGGCAGTAGGATGACCAGGATGTTCTCTGTTTAGTGAGTCCTCCAGATCAGAGGCTAGTAGGGTGACCAGGGATTTCTCTGTTTAGTGAGTCCTCCAGATCAGTGTAAGTAGGGATGACCAGGGATGTTCTCTGTTTAGGTGAGTCCTCCAGATGTCAGAGGTAGTAGGGATGACCAGGGATGGTTTCTTTTGGTCTCCGTCAGGATGGATAACCGGTGTCTGGTTAGTGGTCATCCCAGACTACAGGTAGTAGGGAATCGACCAGGGGTGGTCCTCTTTTTTAGTGAGGCTCATCACAGATCAGGAGGCAAGAGGGATGACCAGGGTGTTCTCTGGTTTAGTGAGTCCTCCAGATCAGAGGCAGTAGGGTGACCAGGGATGTTCTCTGTTTAGTGAGTCCTCCAGATCAGAGGCAGTAGGGATGACCAGGGATGTTCTCTCTGTTGTGTGAGTCCTCCAGATCAGAGGCAGTAGGGATGACCAGGGGATGTTCTCTGTTTAGTGAGTCCACAGATCAGAGGCAGTAGATGACCAGGGATGTTCTCTGTTTAGTGAGTCCTCCAGATCAAAGGCAGTAGGGATGACCAGGGATGTTCTCTGTTTAACGAGTCCTCCAGATCAGAGGCAGTGGGATGACCAGGGATGTTCTCTGTTTAGTGAGTCCTCCAATCAGAAGCAGTAGGGATGACCAGATGTTCTCTGTTTAGTGAGTCCTCCAGATCAGAGGCAGTAGATGACCAGGGATGTTCTCTGTTTAGTGAGTCCTCCAGATCAGAGTCAGTAGGATGACCAGGATGTTCTCTGTTTTAGTGAGTCCACCAGATCAGAGGCAGTAGGATGACCAGGGATGTTCTCTGTTTAATGAGTCCTCCCCAGATCAGAGGCAAGGGAGGGATGACCAGGGATGTTCTCTGTTTAGTGAGTCCACCAGATCAGAGGCAGTAG